>NW_016935366.1:0-1721 GCF_001483705.2 Eufriesea mexicana
CAAAGTATATAATCTGTTATATCTTGGTGAATAGATCGCCTAGCGCCTTCAATCCAATGGCAAATAGAGTCATCTACTTGCTAGAGAATAGGTCTATTCAATATCTATAATCCGTTATTGCTTGGTGAATAGATCGCATAACGCCTTCAATTCAATGACAAGTACAGACATCTACTTGCCAGAGGGTAGGCCTATTCGAAATCTATAGTCTGTTATGGCTTGGTGAATATGTAGGCTAACGCCTTCAATCCAATGGCAAGTACAGCCATCTACTTGCCAGAGAATAAGTCTATTCAAAATTTATAAGCTGTCATAGCTTGGTGATTAGATCACGCCTTCAATCCAATGGCAAGTACAGACATCTACTTGCCAGAGAATAGGTCTATTCAGAATCTATAATCTGCTATAGCCTGGTGAATAGGTCGCCCAACGCCGTCAATCCAATGGCAAGTACAGAATTCTACTTGCCAGAAAATTGGTCTATTCAAACTCTATAACGTCTTATAGCTTGGTGGATAGATCGCCTTACGTCATCAATCCAATGGCAATTACAGTCATCTCCTTGCCAGAGAATATGTCTATTCAAAATCTATAATCCGTTACAGCTTCGTGAATAGAACGCCTAACGCCTTTAATTCAATGGCAAGTAGAGATATCTACTTGCCAGAAAATAGGTCTAATCCAAATCTATATCCTGCTATAGATGGGTGAATAGATCGCCTATCGCCTTCAACCAATGGCAAGTACAGCCATCTACTTGCCAGAGATTAAGTCTATTCAAAAGCTATAAGCTGCCATAGCTTGGTGATTAGATCGTCTATCGCCTGCAATCCAATGGCAAGTACAGTCATCTACTTGCCAGAGAATGGGTCTACCGAAAATCTATAGCCCGTTATAGAATGGTGAATAGATGGCATTACGCCTTCAATCCAATTGCCATTACAGACATCTACTTGCCAGAGAATAAGTCTATTTAAAATCTATAACCTGTTATAGCTTGGTGAATACAGCGCCTAACGCCTTCAAACCAATGACAAGTACAGCGATCTACTTGGCAGAGAATAGGTCTATTCAAAATATATAATCTGTTATAGCTTGGTGAATAGGTCGCCTAACGCCTTCAACCAAAGGCAAGTACAGCCATCTACTTGGCAGAGAATAGGTCTATTCAAAATCTATAATCTGTTATGGCTTGGTGAATAGATCGCTAAACGGCTTCAACCTAATGGCAAGTACACACTCCTACTTGCCAGGAAATAGGTCTGTTCAAACTCTATTACGTCTTATTGCTTGGTGGATAGATCGCCTAACGTCATCAATCCAATGGCAAGAACAGCCATCTACTTGCCAGAGGATAGGTCTATTCAAAATCTATAATCCGATATAGCTTGGTGAAGAGGTCGCCTAACGCCTTCAACCAATGGCAAGTACTGCCATCTACTTGCCAGAGAATAGGTCTATTCAAAATATGTAACCTGTTATAGCTTTGTGAATAGATCGCCTAACGCCTTCAATCCAATGACAAGTACAGCCAACTACTTTCCGGATAATATATCTATTCAAAATCTATATTCTGTTATAGCATGGTGAATAGATCGCCTACCGCCTCCACTCCAATGGCAAGTACAGCCATCTTCTTGCCAAAGAACAGGGCTATCCAGAATATGCAATCTGTTATAGCTTGGTGAATAGTTCGTCTAACGCCTTCAATCCAATGGCAA
>NW_016935367.1:0-691 GCF_001483705.2 Eufriesea mexicana
TATCATCACTGAAAGGAATGATCCAATGGCTACAGTGCTCTCTTGGTAGATGTACCAACTATCGTAGTGGGAATTGCCATTAATTTCTATTCGTAAGCGATGTACACATGGATTATTCTAGAAATACAGTGGAATTTATATCGCCACTGAAAAGTATGATCCACCGGCTTCTGTGTTGTGACGGTGGTTGCAGCCACTACCGTACGGGGAAATGTAAATGACATTATGTATGATTGATGTAAGCATTGAATACCTTAGATCTACTTTATAATATATATCATCGGTGAACAAATCTGTCCAACGGCTAGGGCACGGTGATGACGGCTGCGCTCAGTACTGTTATGCCAATTATTAATGCCTTGGGATATGATGAACCTGCTTTTGTCATTCGTGGTTCGCTGTTGAATCCAAGTTATTATTGAGTATACCAATCCAACGGCTGCAGCGGTCTGTTGACGGATGTAGAAGGTACAGTACTCCCAATTGTAAGCGTCTATAGCCTTAGCGGTGCGATATATAGATTGTTCTAGAGCTGTTGTTAATCACAAGTTAGCAATGTAGAAATTAGTCCATCGCCTGCAGTACTGTGATGATCATTGTACTCAGTACTGCTTCGTCAGTTGTTAACGTCTCGAGCATTAATGGGGCAGTACATTCTTATTCCAGAATTTCTCTAGAAGTTGTATCATCA
>NW_016935368.1:0-444 GCF_001483705.2 Eufriesea mexicana
ATCCGTACATACATCCCTTCGCACATCCATGAATATATCCATACATCCATCCATACGTCTATCGATACATACATCCATACATGATGCCATACATACACCCATATATAAATCCGTACATGCACCCATCCATACATCCATACACACATTCGTACATACAACCACACATACATACACACATACACCCATACATACAACCCTATATACATCCAAAAATACATCCATACAAACAGCCATACATACGTCCATACATACATACATCCAGCCATCGGCACATCCATACTTCCATACGTCCACCCATTTATAATTCCATCCAACAATACACCTATATATCCACACATACGTCCATAGATACATCCATACATTCATACATATACACGACCATACATACATCCATACATACATACATACAAACATTCATACATTTACCCTTCCATACTGGTATCC
>NW_016935369.1:0-526 GCF_001483705.2 Eufriesea mexicana
GTGACCTATTCATCGAGTTATAACAGGTCATGAAATTTTAATTGACTTATTCTATGTTAAGTAGATGCCTATACCTACCATTGGATTGAGAAAGTTAGGCGATCTATTCATCAATCTATAGCAGGTTATTGATTTTGAAAAGACTTATCCTATGGTAAGTAGTTGGCTATACTTAATTGGATTGAGAATGTTAGTTAGTCTATTCATCAAATTATAGCAGGTTATAGATTTTGAATAGACTTATTCTATGATAAGCAGATGGTTATACCTACCATTGGATTGAGAACGTTAGGAGATCTATTCATCGAGTTATTACAGGTTATGAATTTTTAATACACTTATTCTATGTTAAGTAGATGGCTATACCTACCATTGGATTGAAAACGTTTGGTGATCTATCCATCAAACTATAGCAGGTTATACATTTAGAATAGACTTATTCTATTGTAAGTAGATGACAATTCCTACTATTGGATTGAGAACGTTAGGTGATCTATTCATCAAACTATAGCAGGTTATAGATTTT
>NW_016935370.1:0-1104 GCF_001483705.2 Eufriesea mexicana
GCGCCGTACTGTGCTCTTATAGGTTCTGCTTTGCTCTGGGGAGACCAGCAATAGGGGTCTCGGATCGTTGGCTTTGGTTATACAACGTTTGGGTAGGTTAGTTTAGTCCTGTCTTGTTAGGATATCATTGACTCTTGTGCTACACACTGCCGTTCGTTGGATTTGTACGCTCCACTGTGATCTAATATTCAATGCTTGGGGATGTGGAGGCCGACAGTAGTGGCCGCGGCGCGTTAGGCTGTGTTGGGTTGCGTATGGTAATGTCCCGAATGGTGAGGTTAGGAGAGGGTAGCTTTGACTTTTGTGCCATGCACTGTTGTTTGGTTGCTTTGTGCGTTCTACTGCGCCCTACTACACTCTGCTCGACTCTGCGCGGCCAGCAAGTGAGGTCGTGCCACGATAAAACTCTGCGAGGCCAGCAAGTGAGGTCGTGCCACGATAGATTGTGCAAGGCAACGTTTGGCAATGCTGTTGGTCAGGTTAGGATAGGGTAGCTTTGACCTCTGTCCTATACACCGCTATTCGTTGGTATTCTACGATCTACATTCCTCTACTGCACTCTGCACGAGTCAGTGGAAGCCAGTAACAGCTGTCTCGATACGATAGGTTCAATTAGGCTACGTTCGGTTATGTTACACTAGTATGTGTTGGGTATGGATTGCTTTGACTTTCGTGGCATATACCCTTGTTCGGTGGACGTCTGCGATCTACAGTGCTCTGGTATACTCTGCTTGGCTCTGGGGATGCCAGCAGTATTTGTCTCGGCACGTTAGTCTGTGTCATGTTGCGTTTGGTTATGTTACGTTTGGTTAGGCTAGGAAAGTTTAGCTTTGACTTTTGTGCTATACACTGCTATTCGGTGGACTTCTGCTCTCTACTGTGCTCCAGCATGCTCTGTTTGGCTCTGTAGATGCCAGTAATATCGGTCTCCTCACGTCAACTCTTCATATGTTACGTTTGGTTCGGTTACGTTAGCCTTGCCTAGGCTTGGGTAGCTTCGACTTTTCCGCTGTTCACTGCGATTCTATGGATTTCCGCGCCCTACTCTCCTCTAATATGTTCCGTTTGGCTCTGCGGTGGCCAGCAGTAGCTGTCGGGTCTCGT
>NW_016935371.1:0-562 GCF_001483705.2 Eufriesea mexicana
GTCGCGGAGCGTCATATTGGGCTACGTTACGTTTGGTTATGTTAGGTTAGTATAGGTTTTGCTTGTGTAGCTTTGACTTTTGTGCTATACACTGCCATTCGATGCATTTCTACGCATTGATCTCATCTAATATGTTGTGTTAGGTTGGGTTGCGCTAGGGTGGCTTTGCCATTTTTGCTGTAAACTGCTATTCTATGGATTTCTGCGCTCCACTCTGCTGTAATACGTTCTGATTGGCTCTGTGGAGGCCAGCAATATTGGTCGTGTCGTGTTAGGTAGAGTCGGATTACGTTTGGCTATGCTAAGTTGGGCTGAGTTAGTTTTGGTTTGCTGTGTCTTTCGTGCTACACATCTCTACCCTGTGGGACTGTTCCCTACTGCGCACTTTCACATTCTGCATGTCTCCGTGGAAGGCAGCAATAAAGGTCGCGGCACGTTATGTGAAGGTATGTTACTTTCGGTTAGGCTAGTTTAGGAGAGCACTGCTATCGATAGCATTGTCTTTTGTGCTGTACAACTCTACTCAGCCGATTTCTGCTCCCTACATTGCTGTAGTATATTC
>NW_016935372.1:0-2077 GCF_001483705.2 Eufriesea mexicana
CGTTCGGCTGGGTTGGGTCAGGCGAAGTTCTGCAAGGATAGCTTCAACTTTTGTGATATACACGGCTATTCGTCGGACTTCTGCGCTCTTCTGTGCCCTAGCATGTCCTGCTTGGCTGTTTGGGGGACAGTAATAGTGGTCACGGAACGTTAGTGTAAGCTAGGATACATTTGGGTAGGTTACGATTATCTAGGTTAGGAGAGGATACATAAGTCTTTAGCGCTACCGCCTGCTATTAGGTGGATTACTGTGGCCTGCAGTGCTCAAATATTTTCTGCTTGGCTCTGGCAAGGCCAGCAAGGGTGGACTCAGCCCGTTATGATGAGCCAGGCCACGTTCGGTTGCGTTGGGTTAGGATACATTTTGTAAGGTAGCTGCAACTTTTGTGCTGTACACTGCTATTTTGTGGATTCCTGTGCACTGCTGTGTTCTAGTATGTCCTGCTTTGCTACGAGGGGGGCACCAATCGCGGGGTCGGTGCGTTAAGTTCAGTCAGGCTATGTTTAGTTGTGCTCAGCAGGTTTGGATTAGGCTCGGACAGCTTTAACTTTCAAGGTATACAGTGCGCTTCCATGGATTCCTGCGTTCTACTCTCCACTAACAGGTTCTGCTTGGCTCTGTGGATGCCTGCAATCGTGGTCTCGGCACTTTATGTTGAGATAGACTACATTTGGCTAGGTTAGGTTATGGCAAGTTTGGTTATAGTAGCTTCTACTTTTGTGCTATGCACTGGCATTCGGTGCCTTTCAGCAATCCGCATTGCTCTAATAAATAGGCTCTGCTCGGCAATGGGGATGCCAGCTATCGTGGTTGTGATGCGATATGTCGAATTACGTTACGCTTGATAATGTTACATTTAGATATGTTAGGTTAGAATTACATTGACTATTGTTCTATACACTGGTATCCGGTGGATATCTGCGCCCCACATTGCCCCACTGTACTTTTATCGTCTATGTGGAGGACTGTAGAAGAGGTCTCGGTTCCTTAGATTGAGTTAGGCCACGTTTCGTTAGGCTATGTTAGTCTGACCAAGGTTTGGGTAGCTCTGACTTACGTAGTGTACACAGCATTCGGTGGATTTCTGCGCTCTACTGTGTTCTAGTATGCTCTGCATTGCTCTGGCGCGGACGGCAACAGATTTCTCGGCAAGATAGTTTGAGTTACGTTGCTACACGTTATGTTACGCTCGGTTGGGTTAGGACAGGACAGCTTCGGCTTTTGTGCTATACACTGCTATTCGGCGATTTCTGCGATCCACTTCTCTCTAATGTGTTCTGTTTGTCTCTTGGTAGGCCAGCAATAGAGGTCTCGGAACGTTGGGCTTAGCTATTCTAAGTTTGGATAGGTTAGGTTATGTAGGGTTAGGTTAGAATTTCTTTGACTCTTGCAATACGCTGCTATTTGGATGCTTTCTGCGCTCTACTGCGCTCCAGTATATTCTGCTTCGCTCTGGGGAGGCTAGGTATAGTTGTCTCGGCACGTTGGCTTAAGTTCGGTTGCGTTTGGTTGTATTACGTTTGGAAATGTTAGGATAGGACAGATACGACTTCTGTGATTTACTCTGCTCTTCGGTGGATTCCTGCGCTCTATATTGCTCTACTATACTCTGCTAGCACCTCGGGAGGCCAGCAACTATGACCGCGGTACGTTTCGATGAGTTTGGCTATGTTAGGTTAGGTTAAGTTAGTATGGGTTAGGTCTGGATATCTTGGACTTTTCTGCTGTACACTGCGATTCTATGGATTTCTGCGCCATACACTCCTCTAATATGCCCTGCTTTGCCCTCGGGATGCAAGGAATAGAGGCCTCGGCTAGTTAGGTGCAGTTACTCTACGTTTGGTTAGGTTAGGTTGGGTCTGTTTAGGTTACGGTATCTTCGACTTTTGTGCTATACATTGCTACTTGGTGGCTTTTTGTGATCTACTGTGCTCTGCTATAACCTGCTAGAATCTGCGGTGGCCAGCAACAGTGTTCGCTGCACGTTTCTTTTAGCTATGTTACGTTCGGTTATATTACGATTTGTTAGGTTAGGAAAGATGGCATTAAGTTTTGTGCTATACACAGCTATTCGGTG
>NW_016935373.1:0-777 GCF_001483705.2 Eufriesea mexicana
ATAACTCATCCTGATTCACCGGGACCACCATTGCTCCCCTCCTCAGAGCTAATTAGGACATGTGAGAGGAGAGAAGAGAGCAGAAATCCATAATATCGTAGTGCATAGCACAATAGCCGTAGTTACCCTATCCTAACTTAACCGCACTTAACAGTACCGATCGTAGCATAGCTCAATGTAGCGCGACGAAGCCACTATTTCTAGCTTCCCCAGAGACAAGCAGAATAAACTAGAGCACAGTAGATCGCACTAATCCACCGCATTGCACAGCACAAGGGTGGAAGGTATCCTAACCCAACATATCCTAAGCTGACCCAACGTAAACGAGACTGGTATTGCTGTCCACCTCAGAGCCAAGCAGAACGTATTACAGCAATGAAGAGCGCATAGGTCCACCGCATGGCCGTGTATACCGCGAAAGCCAAAGCTGTCCGTATCTAACCTTAACCAGCATAAGCCAACAAAACGTAGCAGAACACAAGCTAACTTGCCGACATCACTATTACGGGCCTCCACAGAGACGAGCAGAGCATGTTTGGGCACAGTGGAGAGCAGAGATCAGCCGCATACCAGTGTACAGCATAAAAGGCAAAGCTGTCCTATAGGAAACTAACCAAATGTAACGCAGCTAAACGTAATATATCTCAACCTAGCGTGCAGACACCAATATTGGTGACCTCCTAAGCGAAAATAAGCACATACTAGAGCACAGTAGAGCGCAGAAATCTACCCAGTTGCCGTACAGTGCACAAAAGTAAAAGCTGTCCTATCCTAATT
>NW_016935374.1:0-564 GCF_001483705.2 Eufriesea mexicana
GGAAAGATACTATTGCCGTGCTATAGCCATTACAATGCTTTTGAATCTGACTCGAAAATGCAAGCTTATTGGCATTTTCGACTAATATCGTGGTGACGTTACTTTTTTGCATAAATACGGAGGAAAGATTCTATTGGCCAGCTATGGCCATTGCAATTCTATAGTATCCGGATGGAAAATTCAGTTTTATTGACATTTTCGACTAATATCGTGGTGACGTTACTTTTTTGCATAAATACGGAGGAAAGATTCTATTGGCCAGCTATGGCCATTGCAATTCTATAGTATCCGGATGGAAAATTCAGTTTTATTGACATTTTCGATTAATATCGTGGTGAGGTGACTTTCTTGCATAAATAAGGAGGAACGATTCTATTGGCGTGCTATAGCCATTGCAGTGCTGCAGAATCTCCTTGCAATATCCAATGTTATTGACAATTTCGGCTAATATCGTGGTGAGCTAACTTTCGTGCATAAACAAGGAAGAAATATTCTATTGGCGCGCTATAGCCATTGCAATGCTATAGAATCTGCCTCGAAAATTCAATTTTATTGACATTTTCG
>NW_016935375.1:0-574 GCF_001483705.2 Eufriesea mexicana
AAATGTCAAAACAATTGAACATTCTAATCAAATTCTATTGAACCGCAATTGCTACAGCAAACCGATAAAATTTTTTCGATTTATTTATGTAAATTAGTTAGCTCTCCATCATATTATTCGTAGATGTCATTATAATCGACCATTCTAGTCAGCATCCGTCGAATTGCTGTGGCTATAGTAATCCATTAGAATTTCTTGTACTTACTTATATTGAAAAGACTGCTCAACACAATGTTAGCCTGAAATGTCAATATCATTGAACTTTCTTGTCTAATTCTACTGAATTGCAATATCTACATCAAGCCATAAGTGTTTCCCCAACTTGTTTATGTAAAAATGATATTTCACCACGGTATTAGTCGAAAATGCCAATATAACTGATATTTCTAGTAAAATACCATTGAATTGCAATGGATATAGCAAACTAATTGAATTTTTTCTGCTTATTTAAGTAAAAATATTCCTCGCCATGATATTAGTCGAAAAGTTCCTCGCCATGATATTAGTCGAGAATGTCAATTTAATTGAACTTTCTAAGCAAATTCTATTGAATCGCAATGGCTATAGCAAACCA
>NW_016935376.1:0-527 GCF_001483705.2 Eufriesea mexicana
ATCAACACTCTACTCCACTCTAATCTGTCCTGCTTGGCTCTGGATATGCCAGCAATAGCGGTCTCGGCTTGTTAGTTTGAGTTATGCTACGTTCGGTTAAGTCATATTAGTTACGGTTAGGTTTGGATAGCGCCCTCTTTCGCGTTGTTCGCTGTTCTTCGGTGGATTTCAGCGCTCCACTGTGGTCTTGTATGTTCTGATTGGCTATGGGGAGGCCAACAATAGTGGTCGTGGTGCGATTGTTTGTGTTAGGCAACGTATGTGAATGTTATGATTGGTATGGTAGGATAGGGAAGCTTTGACTTTCGTGCTTTACAACAATACTTGGTGGATTTCTACGCCCTACATTGATCTACAATACCCTGTCCGTCTCTGGTGAGGCCAGTAATAGTGGCCTCGGCGCATTAGGTTCGGTTAAGTTACGGTTCGTTATGTTATGTTTGGTTATGTTATGCAAGGGTAGATTTGGCTTCAGTGCTGTGCACAATTATTCAGTGGGGTTCTGCTCTCTTCTGTAACCTAATGCT
>NW_016935377.1:0-477 GCF_001483705.2 Eufriesea mexicana
TGCTCTGCACTCTCCTCCTATATCTCCTGCTTGGGATGGGGAGGCCAGCAGTAGTGTTTAGGCTCGAATGGTTGTGTTACGTTACGTTTCGTTATGCTATGTCTTGTTAGGTTAGGAAAGGATATCTCCGACATTTCTGTTATACACTGCTATGCGGAGATTTCTGCGCCCTACGCTTCTCTAATCTGTTCTGCTTGGCTCTGGGGTGGCCAGCAATAGTGTCCTCTGCACGTTAGAATTAGTCATTCTAGGTTTGGGTATGTTAGGTTTGGTAGGGTTATGTTAGGATTTCTTAGACTCTTTCGATATACGCTGCTATTAGATATTAGCAGGCCTTCTGGAATCTATTCCGCTCTAGTATATTGTGCGTAGCTCAGGGGAGGCCTGCAATAGTGGCAATGCCACAATAGGCTTTGTCAGGCTACGTTTGCTAATGTTACGTTTGATTAAGCTTTGTCATTATAGCTTTGACTTTTG
>NW_016935378.1:0-1040 GCF_001483705.2 Eufriesea mexicana
AGCAGAGATGTCTAGACCATCCTGTCCTCGCCAAGCTTAACATAGCCAGACGTGGCATAGCTCGACCTGATGTGCACGGACCGCTATTGCTGGCCTGCCCAGAGCCGAGTAGAATATACTGGAGCACAGCGCAGCGCGGAGATCCACCGCATTGGAGTGCATAGCACAAGAGACAGATGAGAGATCTACCGCATTGGAGTGCATAGCACAAGAGACAGATATATCCTGACATAACCTGACCTAACGTTAAGTACCCAAACGTAGCGTATCTCAACATTACGTTACTAGACCACAATTGCTGGCCTCCCCGGTGTCGAACAGAACATACTAAAACACAGTACATTGCAGAAATCGACCGAAAAGCGGTGTATAGCATAAAAGTCAGAGCGATACTCTCCTAACCTTACCTAACGTAACATATCCATGTGTCATCCAACTCGAACTAACCGGCCGAGACCACTATTGCTGGCCGCGCCAGAGTCATGCAGAACATACTAAAGCACAGTACGGCGCAGAAATCTACCAAACTTCTGTTTGTACCACGAAAGTCGAAGCCATCCAAACCTAACCCATACCAACGTACCCTAACCGAACGTAGCCTAACCCAACTTGACGCGCGGAGACGACCATTACTGGTCTCTCCGGAGTTGAGCTGTGTACACCAGATCAATGTAAAGCGAAGGAATCCCCCGAAAAGCGGCGTGTAGCAAAAAAGTCAATGTTATCCTATCCTATCCTAACCAATCGTAGCATTACCAAACGTAGCATAACACAACCTATCGCTCCTTAACCACTATTGCTGGCCTCCCCAGGGTCGAACGGAATGTACTAGAGCAGAGTAGAGCGCAGGAAGCCACCAAATAGCAGTTTACAGACAAAAGTCATGGACATCCCAACCTAACCCGACCTAACCTAACGTAAAAGCCAAACGTAGCATAACTCAATCTATAGCACCACGACCGATATTTCTGTTCTCTCCGGAGTCGATCAGAGTATAGTAGAGCAACTTGGAGCGCAGAGATATACCGAATAGCCGTGTA
>NW_016935379.1:0-361 GCF_001483705.2 Eufriesea mexicana
GTCTGGGTGTGTTACGTTTGGCTTGGTTAGGACAGGCTACACTAACTTCTGTACTATAAATTGCTATTCGGTGGATTTCTGCACTCTACTTTGCTCCAATCAGTTCTGCATGGCTCTGGGGTGGCTAGTAATAGTGGTATCGGCACGTTAGGTTGTGTCATGCTTCGTTTCTTCAGACCAGGTTTGGGAAGTTTCGTCAGGACTTCTTCGACTTTTGTGCTATACACTGCTACTCGTTGGATTTCGGCGCTCTACTTTGCTCTGCCATACTCCGCGCGAATCTGGGGAGCGAGCAGTGGTGGTCGTGGCACGTTAGTTTGGGTTAGGTTCCGTTTGGTTTGATTAGGTTGGGTCAATTTTT
>NW_016935380.1:0-648 GCF_001483705.2 Eufriesea mexicana
GCTATACAGGATACACTAGATAAAAGTGGAGCGCAGAAATCCACCGCAGTGCTGTGTATAGCTAAAGGTAGAGGTTACCATAACCTAACCTGTCCTAACCCATCCCAGCCAAACTTAGCGCAACTCAGCGTAACGTGCTGAGACCACTATTTCTGGCCTCCACAAATACAACTAAAACGTATTAGAGCAGAGAAGACTGCAGAAATCCACCAAATAGCCGTGTAAACAGAAAGGTGAAACCTACCGTATACTAACCTAACCAAGCGTAACAAAACCGAATGTTACCTAACTCAACCTAACGTGCCGAGGACACTATTACTGGCCTACCCAGAGCCCAGCGGAGTATACTAGAGCGCAGTAGATCGCAGACATCCACCGCATTCCAGTGCAGTGCACAAAAATTTCAAAGCTATCCTGTCACAACCTCGCGAAACGTAACATAGCAAAACTTAACATATCTTGAGCCAACAACTGAGACTACTATTTCTGGCATCCCCAGAGTCGAACAGGGTATAGTTCATCGATGTAGAGCGCAGAAATTCAACGAACAGCAGTTCGTAGCACAGAAACCAATCCTACATCTTCCTAACCTAACCAAGCGTAACACAACCAAGCGTCACAAAGCACAACCTAACGTTCCGAAACATC
>NW_016935381.1:0-460 GCF_001483705.2 Eufriesea mexicana
TAGATGGCTGTATTTGCCATTGGATTGAATGCGTTAGACAACCTATTCGCCAAGCTATAACAGGTTATAAATTTTGAATATACCTATTCCCTGGCAAGTAGGTGGCTGTACCTGCCATTGGATTGAAGGCGTTGGTCGATCTATTCACCAAGCTATAACAGGTTATTGACTTTGAATACACCTATTCTCTGGCAAGTAGATGGCTGTACTTGCGTGTGGTTGCAGACGCTAGGCGACGTATTAACCAAGGTATAACAGATTATAGATTTTGAATAGACCTATTCTCTGGCAACTAGGTGGCTGTACTTGCCATTGGATTGAAGGCGTTAGGCGATCTATTCACTAAGCTATAACAGATTATAGATTCTGAATGGACCTAATCTCAGGCAAGAAGATAGCTGTACTTGCCATTGGATTGAAGGCGTTTGTCGATGTATTCACCAAGCTATAACATGTTATA
>NW_016935382.1:0-545 GCF_001483705.2 Eufriesea mexicana
AAAATGTCAATAAAACTGAATTTTCCATACAGATACTATAGAATTGCAATGGCCATAGCTGGCGAATAGGATCTTTCCTCCGTATTGATGCAAGAAAGTTACATCACCACGGTATTATTAGAAAATGTCAAAAAAGTTGAATTTTCGAGGCAGATACTATAGCATTGTATTGGCTATAGCACGGCAATAGTATCTTTCCTCCTTATTTATGCAAGAAAGTTAGCTCACGACGATATTAGATAGTCGAAAACGTTAATAAAATTGAATTTTCGTGACAGATTCCATAGTATTGCAATGGCCACAGCTGGCCAATAGAATCTTTCCTCCGTATTGATGCAAGAAAGTTACATCACCACGGTATTATTCGAAAATGTCAATAAAGTTGAATTTTCGAGACAGATTCTATAGTATTGCAATGGCCATAGCTGGCCAATAGAATGCTTCCTCCGTATTTATGCAAGAAGGTTACATCACCACGATACTATTCCAAAATGTCAATAAAGTTGAATTTTCGAGGCAGATACTATGGCATTGTTTTGGGTATA
>NW_016935383.1:0-226 GCF_001483705.2 Eufriesea mexicana
TTAATTAATGCAAGGATGTTATGTCACCACGATATTAGTCGAAAATGACATTAAAAATGAACTCTCCAGTCAGATTCTAAAGCATTGCGATGGCTATAGCACGCCAAAAGTATCTTTCCTCTTTACTTGTGCAAGGAAGCTAGCTCACAACGATATTAGTTGAAAATGTCTGTAAAATTGAATTTTCCAGCAAGATTCTATAGCATTGCAATTCCTATAGCACTCA
>NW_016935383.1:240-702 GCF_001483705.2 Eufriesea mexicana
TCCTACCTATTCAAGGAAGTTTGCTCACCACGGTATTAGTCGAAAATGTCAATAAAATTGAATTTTCCAGGACGATTCTATAGCATTGCTACGGCTATACCACGCCTATTGAATCCCTCCTTCTCATTTATGAAAGAAAGGAAGCTCACCATGATATTATTCGAAAATGTAAATAAATTTGGATTTTCCAACCACATTGTATATCATTGAAATGGCTATAGCACGCCAAAAGAATTATTCCTCCTCATTTATGCAAGAAGAGCGGCTCACCACGATATTAGTCGAGAATGTCAGTAGAATTGTATTTTCCTGCAAGATTCTGTAGCATTACAATGTCTATAGCACCCCAACTGAATCTTTTCTCCTTTCTTATGCAAGGAAGATAGCTGACCACAATACTAGTCGAAAATGTCAATAAAATTGTATTCTCCAGCCAGATTCTACAGGACTGCAATGGCTACA
>NW_016935384.1:0-1136 GCF_001483705.2 Eufriesea mexicana
TGTGGATGTATGGGTGTTCGAATGTATGGATGTACGGATGTAAGGATGTACGGATGTATGGATATATATATGTACGGATGTATGCATGGATAGATGTGTGGATTGATGGATGGATGGATGGATGGATGTATTGATGAATGGCTGTATGGATGGTTGGATGAATGGGTGGATTGAGGTATGGATGGACAGATGTATGGATGGATGAACGGATGTATGGATGTATGTATGGATGTATGCGTGGATGTATGTGCGGCTGTGTATACGGATGTATGCATGGTTGTATTTATGCATGTTTGTATGGCTGTATGTATGTATGTATGAATGTATGTAGGAATGTATGTATGGATGTATGAGTGGATGAATGTATGGGTGTATGTATGGATGTATGTATGGATGTATGTATGGATGGATGGCTGTATGGATGTGTGGATGTATGGATGTACGAATGTATGGATGTATGGACGGATGTATGGATTTTTGTGTGGATGTATGCATGGATGTATGTGTGGCTGTATATGTGGATGTATGCATGGATGTATGTATGGACGTTTGTGTGGATGCATGTACGTATATATGGTTGTATTTATCGATGTATGTATGGATGTATATATGATTGTGTGCAAGAATGTATGTATGGTAGTATGTATCGATGAATGTATGGGTGTATGTATGGATGAATGTATTGTTGTATGTGTGGATGTATGGAAGGATAAATGGACGCATTGGTGGGTTGATGTATGGAAGGATGGGTATATGGATCGGTGGATGTATGGATGGGTGGAAGTATGCATGGATGGCTCTATGGATGAATTGATGTATGGATGGACTGATGTATGGATGGTCGGATGTACGGATATTTGGATGTATGGATGTGTATATGTATGCAACAATGGATGGATGGATGTATCGAAGGGTGGGAGTACGAGTGGATGGATTTATGGATATATGGATGGTGGATGTATGGATTGATGTATGGATGGATGGATGTATGGATGTATGAATGTTTATGTGTATGGATGTATGGATGGATGTATGGATGTATGGGAGTGTGGATGTATGGATTTACGAATACATGGATGTATGGATGCGTGGGAGGATGAATGGGTGGATGGATGTACGGATCTATGGATCTATGG
>NW_016935384.1:10238-10441 GCF_001483705.2 Eufriesea mexicana
ATGGATGTTTGTACGGATGAAATTATGTATGTATGGATGGATGTATGGAAGGATGTGTGTATGGATGTATGTATGGACGAACGTACCTGTGTATCTATTTATATATATATATTGATGTGTGTATGGATGTATGGATGGGCGGATGGATGGATTGTTGTACGGATGTATGGATCAAAGCATGTGTGGATGGGTGGATGTATGGA
>NW_016935385.1:0-539 GCF_001483705.2 Eufriesea mexicana
CTTCCCAACCTAACCCAACGAAACGTAAGCTAACTCAACATGTACGGAGACAACTATCACTACGCAGCCCAGAGCGGAGCAGAGCATATCAGAGCAAATTGGAGCGCAGGAATCCAACGAATAACAGTGTATAGCAGAAAAGTCAAAGTAGCGTCTCCCAACTTAACCAAACCTAACATATGCAAACGCAACCTATCGCAGCCTAATGTTACGAGACCACTATTCCTGTCCTCCCCAGAGCCAAGCAGAAAATATTAGTACACAGCAGAGCGCAGAATTCCGAGGAAGGCAGAGTGTAGCAAAAAATTCTAGGGTATCTTCTCCTTACCTCACCGAACGTAACATAACCGAACGTATTATAGCTCAACCTATCGTGCCGAGGCCATTATTGCTGGAATCCCCAGGGTCAAGCTGCATATACTAGAACACAGTGGAGCGCAGAAATCCGCCGCAGTGCAGCGTGTAGCACAAAAGTCAAAGCTACCATATCGTAACATAATCAATCGTGACATAACCAAACGTAACCTAACTCAACATAA
>NW_016935386.1:0-627 GCF_001483705.2 Eufriesea mexicana
TGGCTATAGCAAACCGATTGAATGTTTCCACCTTATTTGCGCTGAAAGGTTTGCTCACCGCAATATTTGTCGAAAATGTTAATAAGATTGAATTTTCCGGGCAGTATCTAGTGCCATGCAATAGCTACAGCAAACCAATGGTATCCTGCCACCGTACTTGTGCAGAAAAGTCTGCTCAACAGGATATTAGTCGAATATGTCAATAGAATTGATCTTTACTGACAGATTCTGTTGCAATGCAATGGCCATAGCAAACCAACGGGATCTTTCCCCCTGATTTATGCAGGAAAGTTTGCTCACCACGACATTAGTCGAAAATGTCAATAGAAATTGAACTTTTCAGTCAGATTCTATTGCAAGGCTATGACTATAGCAAGCCAATAGCATCCTTCCTCCTTATTTATGCCGAAAAGTTTGCGCACCACCATATTAGACGAAAATGAGCCTTCCGGTCAAATTCTACTGCAATGCAGGGGCTACAGCAGACCAATGGAATATTTATATCGAATTTAGTCAGATTCGTTTGCTCACCACAATATTTGTCGAAAATGTCCGTAGAATTGTACTTTTCAGTCAGATTATATTGCAATGCAATGGCTACAACAAACCAATAGGATCTTTCATCCT
>NW_016935387.1:0-223 GCF_001483705.2 Eufriesea mexicana
CACACGCACATCCATACAGAAATGCGTCTATCCTTCCATACGTCCATCCATCCATACATCATCTCATCCGTACATCCATCGATCCATACATACATCCATACATACATCCATCGAACCATGCATCCATCCGTCCATACAAGCACGCATCCGTACACCCCGGTCCATGCATGTATACATCCATACATGCATCGATCCGTATACCGATACATCCATACATCCATAC
>NW_016935388.1:0-475 GCF_001483705.2 Eufriesea mexicana
AGAGAATAGATCTATTCAAAATCTATAATCTGTTATAGCTTGGTGAATTGGTCGCCTAACGCCCTCAATACAATGGCAAGTACAGTCATCTACTTGCCAGAGAATAGGTCTACACAAAATCTATAAGCTGTAATAGCTTGGTGAATATATCGCTTAACGCCTTCTATCCCATGGCAAGTACAGCCATCTACGTGCCAGAGAATAGGTCTATTCAAAATCTATAACCTGTTATAGCTTGGTGAATAGATCGCCTATCACCTTCAATCCAATGGCAAGTACAGACTCAAGAAAAAATGTCTATTCAAAGTCTATAACCTGCTATAGCTTGGTGAATAGAACGAATAACGCCTTCAATCGAATGGCAAGTACAGCCATCTACATGACAGGGAATAGGTCTCTTCAAAATCTATATCCTGTTATTGCATGGTGAATAGATCGCCTAACGCCTTCAATCCAATGGCAAGTACAGCCATCT
>NW_016935389.1:0-297 GCF_001483705.2 Eufriesea mexicana
TGGTTGTGTGGATGGATGGGTGTATTGATGGATGTATGTGTGCATGGCTGGACATATGGACGGCTGGATATATTGATGTACAGGTGTTTGGATGCATTAATGTATGATTGTTTGGATGGATGTATGTATGGATGTATGGATGGAAGGTTGTATCGAATGATAGACGTACGAATGGATGGATTTATGGATGTATGGAGGTGTGAATGTATGGATGTACGTATGTGTGAATGTACGAATGTATGGTTATACGGATGTATGGATTTATGGAACTATATATGTATGGATGTATGGATGGAT
>NW_016935390.1:0-779 GCF_001483705.2 Eufriesea mexicana
TACATCCACACATCCGTTCATCCATACTTCCACACATTCATGCATCCATAAATTCGTCCAACCGTACAACCTTACATCCATACATACACACACACTTCCTTACAACCGTCCATTCATACCTCAATCCATCCATACATCCAGCCATCCATACAGAGCATACTGCCATCCATCCATTCATGCATCCATCCATCCATCCATCCGTAAATCTGCCCATCCATACATCCTCCCATTCATACATCCAGCGATCCATAAATCTATCCATTCATACACCCATCCATGAATACATCCATACATCCACACGACCATACACCCATAAACCCGTCCATACGTACTTCCATCAATCGATTCAACCATCCATCCATACATCCGTACATATATAAATCCATACATCCATACATCCGTACATTCGACCATCCTTACGTCAATCCGTCCATACTTCCAACCATCCATACAGCCATCCATCCATTCTTACATCCATCCATACATCCATCCTATCCATACATCCATCCATCAATACATCCATACATTCACACACCCATACACCCATAAATCCACCCACCCATACATACATCCATCCATACATACATCCAAACATACATCCATACATCCATACAGAGACCCATACACTCACCCATACACACATGCATACATACGTCCGTACATCCGACCATCCATACCTCAATCCATCCATACATCCATTCATCCATATAGGCATACATCCATACGTCCACCCATCCATACATCCATCGATCCATACAGCCATACATACATATATCCAT
>NW_016935391.1:0-1322 GCF_001483705.2 Eufriesea mexicana
CTTTACGTTCGGCTATGATGGATTAGGTTAAGCTTTGTTAGGATGGCTTTAACTTTTGTGCTGTACACTGCTTTTCGGTGGATTTCTGCTTCCTACTGTGCTTTAGAATGACATGCTTTGCATCGGGGTTGACTGCAATATCGGTCTTTGCACGTTTGGTTGGGTTACGCTATGTTTGGTTTTGTTCTGTTGGTTTGGGTTCGGTATGGATACCTTTGACTTTTCTGATTTACGCTGCGATTCTTTGTATTTATGCGTTTTGCGCTCCACTAATATGCACTGCTCGGCTCCTGTGCGGCCAGCAATAGTGGTCGCTGCACGTTAGGTTGAGTTAGCTTACGCTTGGTGGTATTACGGTCGTTATGTTAGGAGAGGAAAGCTTTGACTTTAGTGCTATAGCCTGCTATTAGGTGAATATCTGCGCCCTACAGTGCTGTAATATTCTCAGTTTGGCTCTGGAAAGGCCAGCGGTATTCACGTTGGCACGTATTGTTGAGTCATGTTACGTTCGGTCATGCTTGGTTAGGCTAAGTTTGGTTGAGATGGCAATAACTTTTGTACTTTACACTGCTATTCGTTGCGCTTCCGCGCTATACTGTGCTCTATTATGCTCTACTCAACTCTGGGGTGGTCAGCAATTGTGGTCGTGACACGATGGGAAGAGTTTGGTTAAGTTTGGTTAAGACAGGTTGGCTTAGGTTTGGTTATGATGGCTTTGACTTTTGTGCTATACACTGCCATCCTATACATTTCTGCGCTCTATTCTGCACTACTATGCTCTGGTTGGCTCTGCGGAGGCCAGCAATACTGGTCGCGGCACGTTAGGTTGATTTTGATCACGTTTGGCTGTGATAGGTTATTCTGCTCAATACTGCAATCATATAGGCTTCTGGGTTCTACTATGCGCTATCATATTTTGGTTGCCTCTACGGACGCCAGGAATAGTGCACTCGGCACGTTAGTTTGTGTCATGTTAATCTATCATATTTTGGTTGCCTCTACGGACGCCAGGAATAGTGCACTCGGTACGTTAGTTTGTGTCATGTTACGTTCGGTTAGGCTATGTTAGGTTAGGTTTGGTCAGCATATCTTTCACTTTGGTGCTATACACTGCTATTCGGTGTATTTCTGCGCTCTACATTGCTCTACCATACTCCGCTCGAACCTGGGTAGGCCAGCAATAGTGGTCGTGGCATAAAAGTAAAGTTCGGTTACGTTTGGTCATGTCTTGTTAGGTTGTGGTAGGGGAGGATAGCTCCGACTTTTGTGCTACACGCTGCTTTTCGGTGGATTTCAGCGATCTACTGTGCTCTGCTGTATTC
>NW_016935392.1:0-1547 GCF_001483705.2 Eufriesea mexicana
CACTACTGTGCTCCAGCGTATTCTGCATGGCCCCGGGGCGTCCTGTAATAATCGTGGCGTCCCGTTATGATGAGTTAGGCTTCGTTTGGTTGGGTTATGTTTGCCTAGGTTAGGCTTGGATGGCATTGACTTTTACCCTATACACTGCTACTCTATGTATTTCTGCCCTCTACATACATCTAATATGTCGTGCTTGGCTCTGGAACGGCAAGCAATATTGGTCGCTGCAAGTTAGTTGTGTTAGGTTTCGTTTGGTTATGTTACGAATAGTTTCGTTAGGTAAGGATAGCTTTGACTTTTGTGCTGTACACTGATACTCGGTGGATAACTTCGCTCCACTATGATCTGATATGTTCAGCATGGCCCGGGGAAAGACAGCAACAGTGGTCTTGGCACGTTATGCTGAGCTGGGCAAGGTTTGGTTGGATCTGGTTTGGTAGGTTGGAAGGCTAGGATATCTTCGACCTTTGTGCTATACGCTACAACGTCGCGGATTTCGCTGGTCTACGGGGCTGTAGTATATTCTGCTTGGCTGCGGGGAGGTCAGCAAAAGATGTGTAGGGCGGAATGGTGCAGCTAGCTTATGTTTGCATATGCTACGTTTGTTATGTTAGGATTGGACGGCGTCGTCTATTGTGCTGTACACTGATATTCGGAGGATTGCAGTGCCCATCGTTGCTCTACTATACCCCGCTCGGCTCTGGGGAAGCCAGCAATTGCGTTCGCTGCACGATAGGTCGTGTCTTTTCACGTTTGGTCAGGTCATGATCAGCAAGGTTAGGAGGTGATAGCTCTGACTTTTGAGCTATGCACTGCTATTCGGTGAATTTCTTCGCTCATCGTTGCTCTAATATGCCCTGCTTGCCTCTGGGAAGCCAGCAATGGTAGTCTCGGCACGTTATGTTGTGCTAGGTTACGTTCGGTTACGCTACGTTTCGCCACATTGGAACAGGATATCTTTCACCTTTGTGCTATGAACTGCTACTCGAACGATATCTGCGCTCTGCATTGCTCTACTAGCGACTGCTCGACACTCGCGGGGCCAGCAATTGTGGTGGTGGCGTGTCAGGTTGTGTTAGGGTACGTGTGGTTTGTTAGGTTGGTCTAGCTTACGATAGGATTGGATTGACTTTTCTGCTACTCACTGCCATTCTTTGGACTTGTTCGCTCTACTCTCCTTTAGTATGTTCTACTTGGCGTTGCGGAGGCCAGTAATAGAGGTAATGGTTTGTTTGTTTGGGTTAGGTTATGATGTCTTTGACTTTTCCGATTTACACTGCATTGCGGTGGGTTCCTACGCCCTACTGTGGCCTAGTAGGCTCTGCTTGGGTCTGGGTACGCCAGTAATTGTTGTCACGGCACGATAGACTGGGGTAGGCTACGCTTTGTTGTGTTACGTCTTCTTTGGTTAGGTTCGGATTGCTACGACTTTTTTGCTATACACTGCGATCCTATGGATTCCTGCGCTCCACTCTCCTCGGATATGCTCTGGGGAGGGCAAAAGCTATGACTGCGGCGCGTAAGGTGTGGTTAGATAACGTTTGACC
>NW_016935393.1:0-539 GCF_001483705.2 Eufriesea mexicana
TAAGCAACCGAAAAGTAACGTAGCCGAGCGTAACCTAACTCAACCCAACATGTCGAGACGACTGTTTCGTGCCTCCCATTAGCCAGGCAGTAATTATTAGAGAACAGTAGAGCGCAGTGAACTACCAAATACCAGTGCATATAGAAAAAGTCAGAGCTAACCTGTCCTAACCTGACCGAACGTAACCTAACACAAACAAACTTGACAAAACCTCTGTTGCTGCCCTACCCAGAGCCAAGCGGAACAGACTAGGGGAGGAGGGAGCACCATATTCAATGCAATCGCAGTTTATGGCAGAAAAGAAAAAGCTATCCGAACCCAACCCAACGATAGTAACCGTACCAGACGTAGCGTAACGCAACCTAACGAGCCGCAAACGCAATTGCTGGCCTTGCCAGGGCCAAGCAGAACACATTACAGGAGAGCAGAGCGCAGGAATCCATACACAGCACAAAAGTCGAAGCTACCCTATCATAACCTAGCCAAATTTAACATAACCGAACGTAACCATACTAAATCTGACATGCCGATGACACTAC
>NW_016935394.1:0-252 GCF_001483705.2 Eufriesea mexicana
GCTGCGCTTGGTTGTGGTACGTACGTCTAGGTTAAGGTAGGCCGCTGTGACTTTTGCGATGTTGATTGCTATTCGGTGGACCTCTGCGCCCTAATGTGCTCTAGTATGCTCTGCTTAGCTCTGTGGAGGCCAGCAATATTGGTCTCGTCACGTCGGGCTTAGATACACTACGTTCGGTAGGTTAGGTATGGTCAGGTTATGTCAGGTTATGTTTGACTTTTGTGATGTATACAGCAATGCGGTGGACTTATT
>NW_016935395.1:0-244 GCF_001483705.2 Eufriesea mexicana
GGCTGGTTAGGTTGAGATATATTACGTTCGGTAGGGTTAGGTTAGGTTAGGTTAGGCTAACCTTGTCCAAGGTAGCTCTGACTTTCGTGCTATACAATATAATCCGGCGGTTTCCTGTGATCTACTGTGCTCTCCTGAATTCTGCATGGCACTGGGGAGCCCGACAGCAGAGGTCGCGGCACGCTCTGTTGAATTACTCTACGCTTGGTTAGCTTCGGTTAGGTCAGGTTACGCTATGGTATCT
>NW_016935396.1:0-209 GCF_001483705.2 Eufriesea mexicana
TGCTATAGAATAATGGTGGAAAACTAAATTTCATTGACATTTTCGACCAATATCGTAGTGAGCTATCTTTCTTGCATAAATAAGGAGGAAATATTCGGTTGGCGTGCTATAGCAGTTGCAGTGTTATAGTACCTGTCTGGAAAATGTTAGTATACAGTCATTTTCGACTAATATCGGGGTGAGCTATCTTTCTTGCATTAAAAAGGAGG
>NW_016935397.1:0-1434 GCF_001483705.2 Eufriesea mexicana
TCCTCCCCACAGTCAAACAAAGCATATTACAGCACAGTATCGCGCAAAGGACTACCTAATTGCAGTATAATGCGCAATGGACAATGCTATCCTCTCCTACACTCACAAACGTAACATAACGGAACGTAGCCTAAATCAAACTAACGTGTCGGGAACACTATTACTGGCATTCTCAGGGTCGAGCAGAGTGTGGTGGAGCAATGTATAGAGTAGAAGTCATCAGAATAGCAGTTTGCGGCACAGACATCCAGGCTGCCCTCCCTTAACCCATTCAAACGTCATAAAGCCAAACGTAACCTAACTTAAACCAAAGTGTCGAGACCATTATTGCTGGAATTCCGAGTGCCAAGCATAAAATACCAGAGCACAGTAGAGCGCAGAGAAACACCGCATAGCACTGCGCACCACGATAGTCGAAGATATTCAGACCAAACCCAAACTAACATAACCTAACAAAACGTAGCATAACTCAACCTAACGAGCCGAGACCGCTATTGCTGACATCCTTAGAGCCAAGCAGAGCACCAAAGAGCACGGTAGAGTGAAAAAATCCGCCGAATGGCTGTGTACAGCACAAAAGTCGAAGCTATCCTCCCCTAACCTAACCAACCGTAACATATCCAAACGTAACATAACTCAACCTAACGTGCAGCGACCACTATTTCTGGCCCCCTCAGAGACAGGCAGATCATATTAGAGCACATTATAGCGAAGTAGTCCACCGAATAGCAGTATATAGCACAAAAGTCGAAGCAACCCTCTCGTAGCCTAACCAAACGCAACATAATCCAGCGCAAAGTAATCAAATTGACGAGCCTAGCCCACTATTCCTGGTATCCCCAGTGCCAAGCAAAACATACTATATCATAGTAGAGCGCAGCATTCCACCGAATAGCAGCCTACAGCCAAAACTTAAAGCTATCCTGGCCAAACTTAGTCCGACTCAACCTAACCGAACGCAACCTGACTCATCATAACGTGCCGAGACTACTATTGCTGGCCTTCCCAGAGGCAAGCAGAAAACGCTAAAGCACTGTAGGTCGCAGGAATCCACCTAATAGCAGGCCATCGCGCTAAAGTCTAAGCTATCCTCTCCTAACCTAAGCAATCGTAAGATAACCAAGCGTAGCCTTACTGAAGCTAACGTGTACCGACCACCACTGCTGGCCACCCTTGAGTCAAGCAGAAAACACTACTGGAGAGTAGAACGCCAAAATCCATAGAATCTAAGTGTATATCAAAAAAGTCAACCTACCCAAGCCTTATCCAAACCAACAAAACGTAACCAAACGTAACATAACTCAACCGACCATGCCGCGACCACTACTGCTGGCCACCCAAGAGCCAAGCAGAGCATGTTAGTCGAGAGTAGAATGCAGAAATCCATAGAATCGCAGTCTATATTAGAAAAGTCATAGGTACACAAGCCTAACG
>NW_016935398.1:0-583 GCF_001483705.2 Eufriesea mexicana
GTAACGTGCCGCATCAAATATTGCTGGTCTCACCAGTGCCGAGCAGAGCATATTAGAACATAGAAGAACAAAGGAATCCACAGCACAGCAGTGTATAGCACATAAGCCAAAGCTATCCCTCCCTATCCTAACCAAACGTAACGTAACCAAATGTTACATAACTCGACCTAATGTGACGAGACTCCTATTTCTGCCCTCCTCAGTGCCAAGCGGAACATGTTAGAGGAAAGTAGAGCGCAGAAATCCATAGAACAGCAGTGCACAGCACAAAAGACAAAGCTAGCCTGTTCTAACCCAACCAAGCATAACAGCCGAACGTAACCGAACGCGCCGAGGACCCTACTGCTGGCATCCCCGTAACCAAGCAGAACGTACTAGAGCAAAGTGTAGCGCAGAAATATCCGGGATATCAGTGCACAGCACAGAAGTCAAAGCAAACATATCCTACCCTGGCAAATCGTAACATAGCGGAACGTAACCGAATCCAGCCTAGTGTGTCGAGACCACTATTGGTGCGCTCCCCAGAGCCGAGCAGATCATATTAGGGGAGAGAAGAGCACAGAAATACATATAATCGTAGTGT
>NW_016935399.1:0-872 GCF_001483705.2 Eufriesea mexicana
AATACACTGGATCACAGCAGAGCGCAGAAATCCACCGAATAGCAATGTATGCTGAAAAAGTCTGAACTACCCTATCCTAACATCACCGACTTAGCATTGCTCAACATAACGTGCCGAGACACTGCTGCTCGCAACCCTGGAGTCAATCAGAATATAGCAGAGCACTGTAGATCACAGATATCCATCGGAAAGCAGTGTACTGCACGAAAATTAAAGTCATCCTAACCCGACATAATCTAACTGAACCTAACGTGCCGCGACTTCTATTGCACGCCTCCCCACCGTAGAGCGGATTATAGTAGAGTAGCGTAGAGCGCAGACATCCTGCGAATCTCAGTGCATAGCACAAAAGTAAAAGAAACCCAAACCAAGCCTTCCTAACCTAACGCAACTGGACGAAGCATAACACAAGCCGACGTGCCGGGAGTACTTTTACAGGCCGGTGCAGCGCGAAGCAGAGCATATTAGAGCACACTCCAGCGCAGCAATCCAAAGAAAAGCAGTGAGTAGCACGAAGGTCCGGGTAGCCGGTCCTAACCTGCCCAAACGTAACACGTCCAAATGTAGCCTATCTCAAACAAACGTGACGACACTATTGCTGGCCCCCACAGAGACAAGCAGAATGTACTAGTGCATAGCAGAGCGCAGATATCCACCACATTCCAGTGTGCAGCGCAGAAGCCAAACATAACATAACCTAACCTAACCGAGCGTAACAAGTCTCAACCTATCGTGCCATTAACACCAGTGCTGGCCGCCCTAGTGCCAAACAGAAGGTATTAGAACGCAGTAGAGCGCCAATATCGGATTATAACGGTTTGTGGCGCGGAGGTCTGGACTATCCTATCCTAAACTCACCAGACGGAACATAA
>NW_016935400.1:0-344 GCF_001483705.2 Eufriesea mexicana
CCCTCTCCCGAGCAAAACAGAGTATATTAGATAACAGTAGAGCGCAGAAAAGCACCGAATAGCAGTGTACAGCACGAAAGTTGAATCTGTCTTTGCCTAACCTAACCAAACAAAGCATAACCAAACGTAACTTAACCCCACCAAACCGCCCGGAACATCTATTGCTGAACACCCCAGTGCCAAGCAGAATATAATAGGGCACATTATATCACATTTATCGGCG
Source organism: Eufriesea mexicana (assembly GCF_001483705.2). Classification (NCBI taxonomy): domain Eukaryota; kingdom Metazoa; phylum Arthropoda; class Insecta; order Hymenoptera; family Apidae; genus Eufriesea; species Eufriesea mexicana. The sequence continues at coordinate 224 of NW_016935400.1, forward strand.
GCGTTGCAATGTATAGCACAAAAGAATAGATATTTAAGCCTATCCTGGCCTAACCTAAACAACGCAAGCGTAGCCTCTTTCAGCATAGGGTGCCCAGATAACTATTGTGGTATTTACCAGA
>NW_016935401.1:0-2773 GCF_001483705.2 Eufriesea mexicana
AAGCTATGCCCTGGGGATCCTAGCCATTGGCCGATGACTGGGGCGATGCGCCGGTGGCGCTCAAAAGGGAGAAGGTGATACGCCGGTGAAACTCGGAAGAAAGAAGCCGGTGTGTTGCTGGATTCTCCTGGAGTGAAACCGATACGCCGGTGGAACTCCAGGGGATGAAAGCGATACGCCGGTGAAACTCGGATGAGATGAACCGGCGTGTCGCTGACACTTGGAAGAGTGCCACCGCGGTCGCCCCGGTCATAACAACGGAAGGAAGTAAGATTAGTCAGAGGAGCACACCGAGGCGGGATTGCCTGGGGGCCGCCGATGTTGACAACCGGATGGGACCTTTATGATGACCCGGCAAAATTTACTATGGACTTATGATATGGGCACGAAAGGAATTATATGTATAGGTATATAAAAGTACCTTTAAATAATGGATAGTGAGAATGAAAATGGAGCCTCGGACACAGGAGCCCCCGGCCCTGGGACTCCTGTGGCGGATTCTTCCGCTGCCGGACAGAGGGCCACTGATGACGGACTTGGCATGTCACCGGTTAACGAGTTGGTAATATATATGGATCTGCCCCTGAGCGGACCAATAAGGTGTGGTGCATGTGTCCGCAACCAGAAGCGCTTCCTGCAGGAGGCGCAATGGGGCGAACATATGAGGCTGGCCCACCCGGATAAAAGAATACTTTGGAGATGTGCACAGTGCGGGAAAAGTTTCGAAAAATTGCACGGGTGCAGGTGCCATCTCCCTAAATGTAAGGGAACTCCACAGACTACAAGTGTGGGCGGCCTTGTGTGCCTCCTGTGCGGGAGCGCTTTTGGGACTAAGAGCGGCTTATCCCAACACGAGCGGCACGTGCACCCACAAATTAGAAACATTAAGAGGGCTGAAACGAACCCTCCAAAAGCAAAGGGCAGGGTCACGGTCTGGAGTCAAGAGGAGACGGACCTCCTTATCGACCTAAATGAGAGGTTCAGGAACGAAAAGTATCCAAATATGAAGATAAGAGAATACCTCCCAAGTAAGTCACTAAAACAGATTAGTGACAAAAGGAGAACCTTGCCTTCTAAGGCGCCTGCCATGGGGCAGATAAGCACAGAGGTCGAGCATAACAAAAGTCTGAGCACGTCCTCACAAGAATCTCCCCTGGAAAGCAGCAGAGAGGGAGCCTCAGAGCCTCCGGAGAACGATAGCTGGAAGGAGGCTCTGAGGGTATACATATTGGCTAATAGATTGGAGGAGAGAAATAGCCTTTATGAGCTGGAAAAGCAAATAATAGACATCGTCGAACACGATGAAATGGAGCTCACAAGAATAGATAGCATACTGGAACAAATAATAGAAAAATTAAACGAGGGCACTGCCGGGAGAACTGGCGGCAGTAACAGAGGCGGGAAGAAGATTAATAAGAAAAGGCCAAACCGAAAAGAAAGCGACCGCACCCGCTTCAACAAGTTCCAGTATGCCAGATATCAGGAGCTTTATCATAAATGCCCTCGAAAACTAATAGAAATGGCGGTCGCGGGTGTAGGAATAGAGGCAAGGGAGCAACTGAAGCTCCCTGATAGAGCTGAAATAGAACAGCTCTACGGAAGCCTGTGGGGAAACCCAGGACCAAACACAGGCATTCCGAAACTCGGAGGGGGCCCGGGTGAGCCTACACCTATTGATAGTATTATAACACCCATCACCGAGGCCGAACTCATCGCTAAGATGAGAAAAATTAAAACGGACACAGCCCCCGGCATCGATGGCGTAACGAAGCCCCAACTTAGAAAGGAGGGGACCCTGCGCTTGCTGTCTAAATTTTTCAACACTCTGCTATTGAAAATGTATTTTCCACGAATGTGGAAACAAAACCGCACGACTCTCATACCCAAGCCGGGCAAAGATACGGGAGAGATAGGCAACTGGAGGCCAATAACAATTGGCTCCTTACTTAGCCGCATCTACTCCGCTATGTTGGACAGCAGGTTGAGGACGGTGATTAAAAATAATATCAGACAGAAAGGATTTACAAAGGAAGATGGTTGTAAAAGTAATATCACCGTCCTCGGCAGGGCCTTAGAAGTAATGAAGAGGAGTAAAGGCGGGGTCGTTACAGTCGTCGATGTCTCAAAGGCATTCGACACTGTGCCACATGCGGCCATCGGTGATGGATTGAAGCTAAAGGGCATCCCGGAGCCCTTTGTTAAATATATAACATCAATGTACGAGTGCTGCTCTACGAACATTAAAACCAAAGACAGCAGCATTGCGGTACACTTAAAGAGGGGAGTTAAACAGGGAGACCCCCTGTCCCCATTAATATTCAATATAATTATGGATCCAATTATAGAATTCATTGATAGGACGACGGAGGGCATTGCCCTGGGAGACGAAAATGTCTCGATAATGGCGTTTGCGGACGACCTGGTCTTGTTGGGCCGAGATGGAAAGGAGGCAGCCCGGCAAGTCGCCAAATTACATAAGTATTTGGCGGCGCTGGGCATGTCGATCCAGACCAGCAAGTGCCTGACATTCCAGGTCGTCCAAAAGAACAAAACGTGGCACATACAGGACCCGAATATTACTATTAACAAACAGGCAATTCCATTAACGGGTCCTGAGAACATATTTAAATACCTCGGCGTTTCCATTGGTCCCTGGCGGGGTCTACACCGCACCGACATAAGTAAAATCATTAAGTCGGCCAAAAATATCAATTTAATGAAGCTAAAACCGCACCAAAAAGTGAATTTAATAAGAACGCACTTACTACCCAAA
>NW_016935402.1:0-350 GCF_001483705.2 Eufriesea mexicana
TGAGTGTGTGGGCGTACGCATGGGTGTATGGACGAATGTATGGACGTTTGTATGGATGTACGTATGGATGGATGATTGCATGGATGGATGGAATTGTGGATGTATGGATGTGTGAATGTATGGATGTATGGATGGGTGGACGTGTGGACGGGTGGATGTATTGATGGATGGATGTATTGATGTATGGACGTTTGTATGCATGGATGTATGAATGTATGCCCGTATTTGCGTTATGGATTTACGGATGTACGTATGCACGGATGTATGGATTTAAGAATATATGGATGTACGGAGGCATGGTTGTATGTATTTGTGGGTGGACGAATGGATGGGTGAATGGCCGGAAGAAT
>NW_016935402.1:377-2147 GCF_001483705.2 Eufriesea mexicana
TGTATGCATGGATGTATGCATGGATGTATGGATCTATGTATAGATGAATGGATGTATGGATGTATGCATGTATAGATGTACGTATGTATGAATGTATGGATGTAAGAATGTATGGATGTATGCATGTATGTATGTATGGATGAGTGGTCGTATGGATGTACGCATGTATGGTTGTACGGATGAATGGATGTCTGGACGTATGGATGGTTGTATGGGTGTAAGAATGTATGGATATACGGTTGTATGGATGTATGGATGTATATCTGTATGGAAATATGGATGGATGGATGTATGAGTGGGTGGATGTATGGATGGATGGAAGTATGGATGTGTGTATGGATATATGTATGGATGTATGTATGGTTGTATGGATGTATGGATGGATGGATATGTGGATGTGTGGATGTGTGAATGTATGGATGTATGTATGTGTGGATGTATAGATGTATGGATCGATGGCTGTGTGGATGGGTGCTTGTATGGATGGATGGATGTATGGTTCGATGGATGTATGGATGGGTGGGTGTATGGATGTGTGGATGTATGGATGGATGGATGTAAGGAAAAATGGATGTATGGATGGATGTATGTATGGATGAATGGTTGTTTGGGTTGATGGATGTATGGATGGATTGAGGTATGGATGTACGGATGGGTGTATGGATGGATGTATGAATGCATGAATGGATGGATGTATATACGTGTGGATGTATGGATTGATGAATGTATGATTGGATGCATGTATGTATGGATGGATTGAGGAATGGATGGATGGGTGGGTGTATGGATGAATGTATGAATGTATGAATGGATGGATGTATATACGTGTGGATGTATGGATTGGTTAATGTATGATTGGATGCATGTATGTATGGATGATGTATGTATGGATGCATTAACGGACGTATCTATGGATGCATGTATGGATGAGCGTATGTTTGTATGCGTGGATGTATGTATGTATGTATGGACGTACGTATGGATGTACGTATGTATGGATGAGTGCATAGATGGATTGATTTGTGCATGTATGGATGTGCGGATGTATGGATATATGGATGGGTGGATGTATGGATGGATGGATGTATGGATGGATGAAAATGCATGGATGTATGGATGCATATCTGTAAGGATGTATGGATGGATGGATGTATGAGTGGATGGATGTATGGATGGATGGATGGATGTATGTATGGGTGGATATATGTATGGATCGATGGATGTATGGATGGGTGGATGTATGGCTGGATGGATGTATGGAAGGATGCGTGTATGGATGGATGAAAGTATGGATTGATGGCCGCAGGGTTGGATGGTTGCTTGGATGGATTGAGATATGGATGGACGGATGTACGGATGAATGGATGTATGAATGGATTGAGGTATGGATTGGTGGATGTATGTGTGAATGGATGTCTGGATGTATGTATGTATGGATGTATATATGTATTGGTGTGTGTAATGAAGCATGTATGGATGGATTGAGGTATGGTGGATGGATTTGTGGATGTATGGATATATGAATGTATGGATGCATGGATGGATGGATGTATGTATGGACGGATGTATGGATGTACGGATGTATGGATTGATGGATGGACGGATGGATGTGTGGATGTATGGATCTATGGATGTATGGACGTATGGATGTACGAATGTACGGATGTACGGATGTATGGATTGATGGATGGACGGATGGATGTGTGGATGTATGGATCTATGGATGTATGGACGTATGGATGTACGAATGTACGGACGTACGTATGTATG
>NW_016935403.1:0-1302 GCF_001483705.2 Eufriesea mexicana
ATGGATGGATAGAGGTTTGGATGGACGGATCTACTGATGTATGGATGAATGGATGTATGGATGGATGGATGTATGGTTAGCTGGATTTATGGATGGGTGTATGGAAGGATGGATGTATGGATGCGTTAATGGAATGGCGAATGTGCGGCTGTATGCATGGGCGGATGTATGAATGTATGTATGGATGTATGCACGGATGTATCTATGCATGTATGTATGGATGAGTGTATGGGTGTATGTACGGATCTGTGGATGTATGTATGGATGTATGTATGGATGGATGAGTGAATGGGTGGATGGATTTATGGATGTGTGGGTGTGTGGGTAAACGGATGTATGTATATATGTATGTATGTATGTATGTATGTTTGAATGTATGGACGTATTTGAGTTATGTATGTATGGATGTAAGCATGTATGGATGTCCGGATGTACGCATGTATGAATGAACGCTTGAAGGATGTACGGATGCATGGATATATGGATGTTTGGGTGTATGAATGGATGCATGGATGGACGGAAGAACGGATGTATGTATGGACGTTTGAATGGATGAATGTAAGGATGTATGCTTGGATGTATGTATGGATGTTTGTATTTATGTATGTAGAGATGTATGAATTGATGTATGTGTGGATGGATGAGTGTATGGGTGGATGGATTTATGGATGTGTGGGTGTGTGGATAAACGGATGTATGTATATATGTATGTATGTATGTATGTATGTTTGAATGTATGGACGTATTTGAGTTATGTATGTATGGATGTAAGCATGTATGGATGTCCGGATGTACGCATGTATGGATGCACGCTTGGATGGATGTATGGGTGTGTGGGTGGTTGAATGGATGGGTGGATGGACGGAAGAACGGATGTATGTATGGACGTTTGAATGGATGTACGTATGGACGTGTGCATGGATGTACGTATGGATGTTTGAATGGATGTATGTATGGATGTATGTATGGATGCATGTAAGAATGTATGTATGGATGTATGTATGGATGAATGTATGCGTGTATGTATGGATCTGTGTATTGATGGGTGTATGGATGAATGGGTGTGTGGATGTATGGATGTATGGATGGATGGACGTATGGATGTATGGATGTATGGATGTATGCATTGATGTATGTATGTATGTATAAATGTATGGATGTAAGAATGTATGTGTGCATGCATGTTTGGATGTTTGGATGTATGGATGTATGGATGTATGGACGTATGGATGTGTGGAGGTATGGATGTATGTGTGGATGTGTGGATGTATGTATGTAAGGTTGTATGGATCGATGGATGTA
>NW_016935404.1:0-573 GCF_001483705.2 Eufriesea mexicana
AGCCGAAAGTAGAATAACTGAACCTAGCGAGCCGGGACCACTATTGCTGGCCTCCCCATAGCCGAGCAGGAGATATTAGATCGCAGTAGAGCGCAGAAATCCAGCGAACAGGAGTGCATAGCAGAAAAGATAGAGCTATGCTCTCCTAGCAGTACAGCGCAGAAATCCAGCGAACAGGAGTGCATAGCAGAAAAGATAGAGCTATGCTCTCCTAACTAACAAATCATAACGTAACATAACGTAACTTAACACACCCTACCACGACGCGACCACTATTACTGGCCTCACGGGCGCCATGCAGGGTGTGATAGAGCACTGTAGAGCCCAGAAGTCCATAGAATAGCTTTGTGCAGCTCAAAAGTCAGAGCCAACCGCATCCAAACCAACGTAACCTAACTTAACCAAACGTAACCTGTCCCAGCCTATCGTGACGCTACCACTGTTGCTGGCCTCCTCAGGGCCCAGCGGAAAGTAATAGATCAGAGTAGGGCGCAGAAGTAGACGGAATTTCAGCGTACGGCAGAAGATTCAAAGACATCCAAACCTAGCCCAAGCTAACATAAACAAACCAAA
>NW_016935405.1:0-923 GCF_001483705.2 Eufriesea mexicana
TGTTACGTTCGGGCATGTCACGTTTGGCTATATTATTATACGCTACATTGACTTTTGCGCTTTGCAATGCTATTCGGTGGATTTCTGTGCCCTACAGCGCCCCAGTATGTTCTGCTTTGGTCTGGGGAGGCCAGCAATAGCGGTGCCTTCGTGTTAGTTTTCGTTATGCCCCGTTTTGCTACGGTAGGGTAGGAATGCAGTGTTAGGATATCTTTGGCTTTTGTGCCGTACACTGCTATTCGGTGGATTTCTGCGCTTTACCCAGCTCTATTATACCCTGCCCGACTCCGGGGAGGCGAGCAATAGTGGCCTCGGCACGTTGTTTTTTGTTAGAACATGTTTGGTTATGTTAGGTTGCGATTAGTTTGGTTCGGGTACCCTTGACTCTCGAGGCATACACTTCTTTCAGGTGGATTCCTCCGATCCACTCTGCTCTACTACATCATGCTTGTGCCTGGGGAGGCCTGGAGTAGTGGTCGCGGCACGTTACGCTCTGCTATGCTACGTACTTTTAGGTTAGGTTGGGTCAGGTTGGGATAGGGTATCTTCAACTTTTGCCATATACAATGCTATTCGGTGGATTTCTGCGCCCAACATTGCTCTATTATACTCCGCTCGCCACCGGGGAGGCGAGTGATAGAGTCCGAGGCACGAAGCGTTGAGTTATGTTACGATTGGTTTGGTTAGGTTAGGCTGGTTTGGTTAGGATGCCTTCGACTTTCGTGCTATATACTGCAATTCGGTGGATTTCTGCGCTCTACAGTGCTCTAGTATGTCCTCCTTGGCTCTGAGGAGGGCAGCAATAGCGATCTGGGCACAAATCTGTGATCTACTTCCACTGTTCTTCTTGGCTTCAGGGTGGCCTGCCATAGTGGTGGCGGCACGTTGTATTCAGTCACGTAACGGTCGCTTATGGTTTGTTA
>NW_016935406.1:0-1100 GCF_001483705.2 Eufriesea mexicana
TCCATACGCGCATCCATACATCCATACACATGTCCAATCATACATCCATACATACATCCATACCCACACCCATACATGCATCCATAGATATATACTTGCGTGCATCCGTTCATACATCCATACATCCATCCATACATGCATCCATACATCCGATCTTCCATACACGCATCCATGCATACATACATACATTCTTGCATACATCCATACGTACATCCATACATACATGCATACATCAATACGTACATCCATATATACTCCCATACACACATCCATACATTCATGCATACATACACCCTTACATACATCCATACATACATCCGTTCTGCCGCCCGCCCTCCCATCCATTCATCGTCCCACATATTCATATATCCATGCATCCGTGCATTCATACATGCGTACATCAATACATCCATACATACAGAACTCAAATACATCCATATATTCAAACACCCATACATACATACATCCATTCATTCGCACATCCATCCATCCATACATGCAGCTATCCACCCCATCCGTTCGTCCACCCACAAATCCATACATTCATGCATCCGAACTACCATACCTTCGTACATCCATACATCGATACATGCATACATCCATACATACAAAACTCAAATACAACCATACATTGAAACGCACATACGTACATACATCCATATATCCATACACACATACATCCATACATCCATCCATACAACCATTCATACATACATACAACCATTCATCCATACATATATCCATCCATACGTCCACCTTTCTACACATCCATCCATCCATACATCCACCCATCCAAACATCCACCGAACCATACATCCATCGAATCATATAAACACCCATCCATACATCCATCGATCCATACATCTATCCATCCATACATAAACGCATATATACATCCATACATCCATACATCCGTACATCCGTACATTCGTACATCCATACATCCACACATCCATACATCAATAAGTCCGTCCACCCATACAACCATCCATTCATACATACTACCATACGCACATACACACATCGGTACATACACACATACACACATCCATACATACATCCATCCATACATCCATACATACATCCAAACACACAACCAT
>NW_016935407.1:0-651 GCF_001483705.2 Eufriesea mexicana
TTGGCGTGCTATAGCCATTGCAGTGCTGTAGAAACTGGCGGGAAAATTCAATTTTACTGTGACCTACGACTAATATCCTGGTGACCTACCTTTCTTGGATATAAAAGAAGGAAAGATACTACTGGCGAGCTATAGTCATTAGGATGCTACAGAATCTGGCTGGAAAATTCAATTTTACTGACGTTTTCGAATAATATTGTAATGCGCTACCTTTCTTGCATAAATAAGGAGGAAAGATTCTTTTGGCTTGCTATATCCATTGCAATGATTTGCAATGTGCCTGGCAGTTCAATTTTATTAACATTTTCGACTAATATCGTGGTTAGCTATCTTTCTTGCGTAAATAAGGCGGAATGATGCTATTGGCATGCTATTGGCATTGCTATGCCGAAGAATCTGGCTGGAAAAATGAATTTTATTGACATTTACGACTAATATGGTGGCGAGGCAACTTTCTTCCATAAATCATATGAATAATGATGAAAGGCTTTAGTGGCGTGCTATAGCCATTGCAGTGCTACAGAATCTGGCAGGAAAATTCAATTTTATTGCCATTTTCTACTAATATCGTGGTGGCCTAGCTTTCTTGCATATAGATGGAGGAAAGGTACTACTGGCGTACTATAGTCACTGCAATCCTATAGAACCTGG
>NW_016935408.1:0-2608 GCF_001483705.2 Eufriesea mexicana
AGTACTACAGCACAGTAGGGCGCAGAAGTCCACCTATTAGCAGATAATAGCACTAAAGTCAAACATACCCTCTGCTAACCTAACCAATCGTAACATAACGACAAGTAACATAACACAAACCTTTAGGCCGCGTCGACTATCACGGGCCTCCCTACAGCCAAGCAGAGGACATTAGAGGTGAGTAGAGCGCAGGAATCCACGGAATTGCAGTGTATATGGTATATATCAAAGCTACACAAGCCTAACCCAAACCAACAGGACGTAATGAAACGGAGCCTATCTCTACCTAACGTGCCGAGACAGCTATTGCTGCCCACCCCAGATGCAAGCAGGACATACTGGATCACAGTAGAGCACAGAAATCCGCCCAATAGCGGTGTACAGTACAAAAGCTAATGCTGTCCTAACCAAACTTGGCCTAAGCCAACATAACCGAACGTACCGCGACCCAACATATCGCACCGAGAACACTATTGTTGGCGTTCCCAGAGCCAAGAACGAAATATTAGAGCACAGTTGGGCGCAGATACCTAACTATTAGCAGACTATAGCATTAAAGTGAAAACAATCCCCTCCTAACCTATCCAAACATTACGTAACCGAACTTAACATAGCTCAACCCAGCGTACCGCGACAACTATTGCTGGCCTCCAGTGTGCCATGCAGAACGCTTTAGTGGAGAGTGGAAAGCAGATATCCATATAACTTCTGTGCATATCAGAGAAGTCAAAGCTACGCAAACCAAACCCAAACAAATACATCATAATCTAGCATAGCATACCTGAAGCTAACGCGACGAGATAGCTATTGCCGCCCTCGTCGGAGCCAAGTAGAACATACTAGAGCACAGTTGATAGCAGAAATCCAGAGAATAGCTGTGTATAGCACGAAAGTTGAAGCTACCCCAACCAAACATAGCGTAACCCAACCTAACTGAACGCAGTGTGACAGAATCCAACGTGCCGGGAACGAAATTGATGCTTCCCCAGAGCCAAGCAGGACATACAAGAGCACATTAGAGCGCAGAAATCCACCGAGAAACAGTGAACAGAGCGAAAGTTGTAGCTATCCTGCCCGAACTTAACTTAACCCAACCTAACCGAACGTAACCTGACTGAACATAACGTGCAGAGACCACTATTGCTGACATTCCCAGACCCAAGCTGAAAATATTAGGGCAGAGTAGGGTACAGAGATCCACCTCTTAACATACTATTCCACTAAGGTCAAAGCAACCCTCTCCTGACCTAACCAAGGGTAACATAAAGAAACGTCACTTAACGCAACCTAACGTGCCGCCACCACTTTAGGTGGGCTCCCGAGAGCCAAGCAGAACACATTAGTGGAGAGTAGAACGCAGAAATTAGTAAAACCGCAGTGTATATCAGGAAAGTCAAAGCTACCGTATCCTAACCCACACCAACAAACCATAGTCAAAAATAGCATAACACAATCTAACGTGCCGAGACCGTTCTTGCTGCCCTCCCCGTATCCATGAAGGACACACTGCAGCTAAGTAGAGCGTAGAAATACACCGAGCAGCAGCGCACGGCACAAACGTTAAGGCTATGCTGACGAAACTTAGCCAATACCAGCTGAACCGAACATAACTTAGCACAACATAACGTTCCGTGACCACTGTTGCTGGACTCCCGTAGCCAAGCTGAAAATATTAGAGCACTGTAGGCGAAGGAATCCACATAATAGCAGACTATAGGACTAAAGACAATGCTGCCCTCCCCTAACCTAACCAACCGTATCGTAGCCAAACGTATTCTAACTCAAACTAAAGCATCGCGGCCACAATTGCTGACCTCCGTTGAGCCAAGCAGAGCACACAAGTGGAGAGTAGAAGGCAGCGATCCATAAATCGCTGCGTATATCAGAAAAGTCACAGCTACCTAAGACTAACCAAACCATACTGCGCACAGCCAAACAGACACTATCCCAAACTAACGTGCCGAAACCGCCATCCCTGCGCCCCCAGAGCCAAGCAAGACATGCTAGAGAACAGTGGAGCACAGAAATGCCCCTAACAGCAGTGTACATAGCAAAAGTTAAGCCTATCCTAACCAAACATACCCAAAACCCAACCTAACGGAACGTAACGAAGCGCAACATGCCGTGCCAAGGCCGCAATTACCGGCAATCCCAGACCCTAGCTAAAAATACTAGAACGCCGTGAGTCGCAGAAACCCATCTAATAGCAGACTGTATCACTAAGATCGAAGCTATCCTCTCCTAACATGACCAATTGTAATCCAACCAAACGTCACATGACCCACCTAATGTGCCGAGACCACTATTGCTTGCCTTCCCAGAGCCAAGCAGAAAATAATAGATCTCCGTAGGGCGAAGGAATCCACCAAATAGGATACTATATCACTAGGGTCGAATCTATCCTGTCCGAACCTGACCAATAGCAACATGACCAAGCCTAACCTAACCCGGCCTATTGTGCCGCGATCACAAATGCTGGCCTCCCCAGAGCCAAGCAGATCACATTAGTGGAGAGTAGAATGCAGAAACCCATAGGATAGCAGTGCATATCGGAAACGTCAAGGCCACCCAAACAAAACCCAAACAAACAGAACACATCCTAACATAG
>NW_016935409.1:0-1514 GCF_001483705.2 Eufriesea mexicana
CCTTATCTATGCAAGAAAGTCAGCTCACCGCGACATTTGTCGAAAATGTGAATAAAATTGTATTTTCCGGCCATATTCTATAGCATTGCAACGGCTATAGCGCGCCAATAGAATCCTTTCTCCTTATTTATGCAGGAAAGTTATCTCACCACGATATTGGAAGAAAATGTTAATAAAATTGCATTTTCCAGACAGATTCTACAGTATTTCGATGGCTATAGCACGCCAATAGAATTCTTCCTCCCCGTTTATGCAAAGAAGTTAGCTCCCAACGATATTAGTCGAAAACGTGAATGAAATTGTATCTCCCAGCCAGCTTCTATAGCATTGGAATGGCTATAGCGAGCCAATAGAATCTTTCCTCCTTATTTATGCAAGAAAGTTAGCTCACCACACGATATTAGTCGAAAATGTCAATAAAATTGAATTTGCCAGCCAGATTCTATAGGATTGCAATAGCTATAGTACGCCAGTAGAATCTTTCTTCCTTATATATGCAACAAAGCTTTGTCACCATGATAGCAGTCGGTAATTTCAATAAAATTGAATTTTCCAGCCAGATTATATAGCATTACAATGGCTATAGCGCGCAAATAGAATTTTTCTACCTTATTTATGCAAGAAAGATATCTCACCACGATATTAGATGAAAACGTTAATAAAATGGCATTTTCCTGACCGATTCTACAGCATTTCAATGGCTGTAGCACGCCAATAGAATCCTTACTCCTTATTTATGCAAGAAAGTTAGCTCGCCACGATATTAGAAGAAAATGTTAGCAAAATATTTATTTACCAGCCAGATTCTATAGCAATGCAGTGGCTATAGCACGCCAGTAGAATCTTACCTCGTTCTTGATGCAAGTAAGTAAGCTCACCCCGATATTAGTCGAAAATGTCAATAAAATATTATTTTCCGGACAGATTCTATATCATTCCAACGGCTATAGCACGCCATAAGGATCTTAAATCCTTAGTTATGCAAGAAAGTTAGCTCACCACGATATTAGACGAAATGTCAGGGAAATTGTATTATCCAGCCAGATTCTATAGCATTCCGATGCCTATAGGACGCCAATAGAATCTTTCCTCCATATTTATGCAAAAAGGTAGCATAGCACGATATTAGTCGAAGATGTCAATAAAATTTAATTTTCCGGACAGACTCTATAGCATTCCAATGGCTATGGCACGCCAATAGATTATTTCCTCCTTATTTATGCAAGAAAGTTAACTCAACACGATATTAGTTGAAAATGTCAATAAAATTATATTATCCAGCCAGATCCTATAGCATTGCAGTGGCTATAGCTCGCCAATGGAATCTTTCCCCCTTATTTATGCAAGAAAGTCATCTCGCCTCGATATTAGAAGAAAATGTTAAGATAATTGCATTTTCCAGACAGATTTTACCCCATTTCAATGGCTATAGCAGGCCAATAGAATCCTTCCTCCTTATTTATGCAAAAAAGTTAGCTCACCGCGGTGTTAGTCAAAAATGTCTATAAAATTAT
>NW_016935409.1:1605-1829 GCF_001483705.2 Eufriesea mexicana
CGCCACGATATTAGTCGAAAATGTCAATGAAATTGAATTTTCCAGCCAGATTCTGCGGCCTTGCAATGGCTATAGTACGCCAGTACTATCTTTCCTCCTTATTTATGCAATAAAGTTGGCTCGCTACGATATTGGAAGAAAATGTCAAAAAAATTTTTATTTTCCAGCCAGATTCTGTTGCATTGCAATGGCTATAGCACTCCAGTAGAATCTTTCATTGTTCT
>NW_016935410.1:0-625 GCF_001483705.2 Eufriesea mexicana
GGTGGATTTCCGCGAACTGCTGCGGTGTACAATATTCTGCTTGTCTCTGGGGTGGCCAGCAGCTGCGTTTCCGGCACGTTATTTGACTCATGCTACGTTTGGGTAGGTTAGGCTTTGACAGGTTAGGTTAAGATATATTTGACTCTTATACTGCATGCCTCAATGCGTCGGATTTCTGCTTTCCACTGCGCTCCAGTGCATACTGCTTGGCACTTGGGAGGCCAGTAGTAGTGGCTATGGCACGTTAAGACAGGTTAGTTTACTTACGGTTATATCACGGTATTTTCAGTCAGGATAAGATATGTTCGAATGTTGCGTTATACACTGGTATTCGGAGGGCTACTGCGCTCTATTGTGTTCCAGTATGTTCCTCTTGGATCTCTGGAGGCCAGCAATATTCGTCTCGGCACGTTAAGCTGGTTTAGGATTCGTTTAGCTATGTTAGGTACTTAGGTGTGTTGTCTTCCACTTTTGTGCTGTGCACTGTTTTTCCGAGGATTTCTGCTCTCTACTATGCTCCAATATGCCATGATTGCCCCAGTGGCGGTAGGAAATAGTGGTATCGTCACGTTATGTTGAGGTATGCTACGTTTGGTTTGTTTTAGCTTGGTCAGGCTAGGACAGG
>NW_016935411.1:0-202 GCF_001483705.2 Eufriesea mexicana
TCCGGCAAGTAGATGGTAGTACTTGCCATTGGATTGAAGGCGTTTGGCGATCTATTCTCCAAGCCATAACAGACTTTAGATTTTGAATAGACATATTCCCTGGCAAGAAGTTGGTTGTACTTGCCATTAGATTGATGGCGTTAGGCGATCTACTCACCAAGATATATAGCAGGTTATAGATTTTGAATAGACCTATTCTCTG
>NW_016935412.1:0-544 GCF_001483705.2 Eufriesea mexicana
CTTACTAAACGTAACATAACAGAACCAAACGTGCCACGACAACTATTGCTGGCCTCCCCAGGGCCGAGCCGGATATAGTAGAGCATAGTAGAGCGCAAAAGTCCACCGAGTATCTGTGTATAGCACAAAAGTCGAAACTACCATTTCCTAACCTATCCAAACATAATAAAACCATACGCATCCTAAACTAACCTAACGTGCCCATACAACTTTTGCTGGCATACCCAGAGGCAACTAGAATATACTGGAGCACAGTAGAGCGCAGAAGGTAGCCAAATGGCAGTGCATGGCACAAAAGTTAGAGAGACCCTAACCAAACCTGGCCTAGCGTAACCAAACAATACGTACACTGACTAAGACTAACGTGACGAGCTCACTATTGCTGGCCTCCACAGAGATAAGCGGATGCATGTAGAGCAATGCCGCGCGCAGATATCGACCGAGAAGCAGTGTATTGCACAAAAGTCACAGCTGCCATACCAAACATAAGCTAACCAGGCCAAGCCAAACAGAACATAACTCAACCTAACGTACCGAGACCACT
>NW_016935412.1:1586-5789 GCF_001483705.2 Eufriesea mexicana
CTAGGTCACTGAAGGGCGCAGAATTCCACCGAACAGCAGTGCACAGCAGAAAGGAGCAAGCTACCATGGCCTCACATAACCAAGCGCAACACAACCGAACGTAGCATGACCCAACCCGATAGGGTGAGTTAGGTCACGTCTGGTTCGGTCAGGTTAGGTTACGTTTCGTTAGGATGCCTTTGCCTTTTGCGCTATACACTGCTATTCAGCCGACACCTGCCCACTGCATTGCTCTACTAGCGTCTGCTTGGCTGTCGTGAAGCCAGCAATAGCGGTCGTGGAAGCCAAGGTTGCGTTACAGTAGTGCGCAGGAATCCCGCCGCCTAGCAGTGAATAGCACAAAAGTCAAAGATATCCTAACCGAACCTAACCTAATCTGACCTAATCAAGCGTAACATTACTCAACCTAACGTGCCGATATCACTATTGCCGGGATCCCCAGAGCTAAGCAGAAAATAATAGAATACAGCAGAACCCAGAAATTCACCGCATTCCAGTGGATAGCACAAAAGTTAACATACCCTGACCTAACATGCCCTTACCTAACCCATTCAAGCGTAGCGTAAATAAGCATGACGAGACGAGACCAACGTCTCTGGCCACCGCAGGGACAAGCAGAGCATATTAGAGCACATTAGAGCTCGGAATTCCGCGGATAGCAGTGTATAGCACCAAAGTAAAATATATCCTATCCTAACTAGGCCTAACCTAATAAATCCAAACGGAATGTAACTCAACATAACGTGACGAGAACAAAATTGCTGGCCTCCGGGAGCCAAGTAGAGCATATTAGAGCACATTAGAGAGCAGAAATCCACCGAATAGCACTGAATAGCACAAAAGTCTGGGCTGCCTATGAGAACATAGCCTAACGTATCACATCCGAACGTAGTGTAGCCCAACATTAGATGACGAGAGCAAAAGTGCTGGCCACCGCAGTGAGGAGCAGAATGTACTGTAGCACAGTGGGGCGCAGAAATCCACCACATTGCAGTGCATAGCACAAAAGCAGTAGATACCCTAACATAACCTGACATAGCCTAACCTAACGTAACGTTGCGTAATTCAACATAGCGTGCAAGGGCCACTGCTGCCGGACAGCCCAGTGCCAAGCAGATTACAGTAGAGCACAGTAGACCGCAGGAGCCCAAAGGATAAAAGCGTATAGCACGAAAGTCGGTGCCATCCTTTCCCAACCTAGCCAAACGTAACATAACCAAACGTAACCAAAAACAACATAACGTGCCGAGGCCACCGTTACTGGCATCCCCAGGGTAGAGCAGAGTACAGCAGTGCAATGTAGAGCGCAGAAATCCACCGAGTCGCAGTGTATAGCGCAAAAGTTAGTTTTATCTTATCCTAACCAAACCAACCGTGACACATCCAAGTGAGACGTAATCAAACCTAACATGCGTAGACCTCCATTTCTGGCCTCGCCGTCTCCAAGCAGGGAAGATTAGAGCACAGCGGAGCGCAGAAAGCCACCGAACAGCAGTGTACGGCACAATAGACAAACATATCACGACCCAACGTGACCTAACCTAACCTAACCAGTCGTATCCAAACCCAAAATAACGTGCCGAGACAGCCATTGCTGGCCTCCACAGAGCCAAGCAGAACATACTACAGCGCAGCCGAGCTCAGAAGTCCACCGCATTGCAGTGTATGCCGTTAGAGTCAAACATATCCTGACATAAGCCCACCTAACCCAACCTAACCAAACGTAGTGTAACACGACGTAACGTGACGAGACCAATATTGCAGGCCTTCCCAGAGCCGAGCAGATCATATTAGAGCACACTAGAAAGCAGAAGTTCACCGAAAACCAGTGTATAGCGCAAAAGTCGAGGATATCGTATCCTACTATGTCCAACCTTAACGTAACCAAACGTAATATAACTCAACCTAACGTACCGCGACCACTATTGCTCGAATCCCCAGAGTCGGGTAGAACATATCTTAGGACAGTGGAATGCAGAAATCCATAGAATCGCAGTGTATAGTACAAAAGTTACAGCTATTCAAACCTAACCCAAGCTACCATAGCACAACCAAACGCAGCCCAACTCAACATAGCGTGCCGCGACCACTATTGCTGGCATCCCCACGACCAAGCAGAATATAGTAGGGCCGAGTCGAGCGCAGAAGTACTCCGAACAGCAGTTTATACCACGAAAGTGAAGGACAACCTGACCGAGCTTAACCTAACCTAACATGACCAAATGAATCATAACGCAACCCAACGCACCGAGAACACTATTGCTGGCGTCCCCAGAGCCAAGCAGAAAATATTAGAACACAGTGGAGCGCAAAAGTACGCAGACCAAAGTCTAATCTAACCTATCCTAACCTCACCAAACACAACATAACCGAACGTATCATAACTGACACTAACATGCCGAGAGACCTATCGCTGGCCTCCACAGCGCCAAGCAGAATATACTGGGGCACAACAGAGCGCAGAGTTCCACCGCATTGCAGAGCAAAGCACAAAAGCTGAAGATACCCTAGCACAACCTGACCTAAGCCAACCTACCCATACGTAGTGTAACTCAACATAACGTGACGTTACCAATACTGCTGGCGTCCCCAGAGGCAAGAAGAAGATGTTAGAGCGCATAGGATATGGAAATCCCACGAATAGCAGTGTATAGCCCAAAAGTCGGGACTATCGTATCCTAACCTAGCCAACCGTAACATAAACATACGTAACACTACTAAACCGAAAGCGCCGAGACCACTATTGCTGGCCTCCCGAGAGACCTCCAGTATATACAGGCGCACAGTAGACAGCGAAAATCCGGCGCGTTGCGATGTGTGGCACAACAGTCAGAGCTATCCTATCCCAACTTAGCCAATCGTAACATACCCAAACGTAACGTAAACAAACTCAACGCGCAGCGACCACTATTGCAGGCCTCCACAGCGTCGAGCAGAGTATGGTAGAGACCAGCATGGCGCATAAATCCGCAGAATAGGTGTTTTTTGCCAAGAAGGTCAAAGTTATCCGAGCCCAACGCATATAAACATAACCTAACGTATCGTAACATACCACAGCCTAACGAGCCGAGGCCACTATTGCTGGCCTCCCCAGAGCCGAGCTGTGCGTATTAGATGGCAGTAGATCGCAGCAATCTACCGAATAGCAGTGTATAGCACAAAAGACAGATCTATCCTGTCCTAACCTAAACAAACGTAACAAAACCAAACGTAACATAACTTAACCTAACGTCCCGCGACCTCTGCTGCTGTCGTCCCCAGAGACAAGTAGACTATAGTAAAGCACAGCAGACCACAGCAGTCCACCGCATAACAGTGTATAGCACGAAAGTCAGAGCTATCCTTTTCAAACTCAACCTAGCCTAACAAAGCCAAACGCAACGTTACTCAAGCTAAGGAGCCACCACACCTAATGCTCGCGTCCCCTGCGTCGAGCAGAGTATAGTAGAGCAATGTAGAGCGCAGAAATCCACCGAGTCGCTCCGTATGGGACAAAGGTCAAAGAAATCCTGACAAAACGTTCCTAACGTAACCTGACGATAGGAAACCTAGCTCAACCGAACGTGCCGAAGCCACTATTGCTGGTAACCCAAGAGCCAAGCAGAAGGCATTGGTTCATAGTAGAGCGCAGAAATCCACCGCATTGTGGTCTATAGCGCAAAAGTCAAGCCCACCCTGACATAACCAGACCACAACTAATATAACCGAACGTAGTTGTGACACAACATATCGTTCCGCTACCACTGCTATTGGCCACCCCAGTGCCAGACAGAATATAGAGGAGCTCAGTTGTGTACAGGAGTCCACCAACCTACAATGTATGTCACGAAAGTCAAAGCTATACTTACCGAACTTGACCTAACATAATGTAACGAAACGTAACTTAACTAAACATAACATGCCAAGACTAACATTGCTGGCTTTCTCAGGGCCAAGCAGAATATAGTAGAGCACAGTAGAGCGAAGAAGTCCTCCTATTAGAAGTGTATAGCGCGAAAGGCAAAGATATCCTGAACGAGTTTATCCCAACCTAACATAACCAAACATGACATAGCTAGAAGCAACGTCCCGATACCACTATTGCTGGTATCCCAAGAGCTGACCAGAGAATATTGGAGCCTAGTATAGCGCAAAAATCCGTCATATTGCAGTGTATACCACAAAAGTCAAAAGTAACCTATCCCAACATAACCAACAGTAACA
>NW_016935412.1:6155-12519 GCF_001483705.2 Eufriesea mexicana
CCAGAGCGAGACAAAAAATATCAGAACACAATTGATCGCAGAAATCCGCGTGTAGCCGTGTATAGCACAAAAGTCTAAACGACCCTACCGTAATCTCACCAAACCTAACATGACCAAAAGAAGCATGAATCAAACTTACGTGCCGAGACTACTATTGCTAGCCTCACCAGAGCCAAACAGAACAGCAAGGATGTCAAAGACAACCTTACCCAGCCTGACATAGCCTAATCAAACGAAACGTATCGTAACTCATCCTAACGCGCCAAGACTACCTTAGCTGGTCAGGCCAGAGCTGATCAGAGAATATAAGGGCACTGTTGAGCGCGGAAATCCATTGAAAAGCAGTATGTAGCTCAAAACTCGAAGATATTGGAACCTAATCTCATCCAACCTAACCAAACTAAACGTAGGATAACTCAGTACGACGTGTCACGACCACTGCTGCTGGAATCCCCGGAGCCAAGCAAAATATAGTAGAGCGCAATAGATAACAGGAATCCACCGAAAAGTAGTCTAAACCACGAAAGCCAAAACCACACTAACCAAACTTAACCGAACCTAACCTAGCCAAACGTAACCTAACTCAACGCAACGTGCCACGGCCACCATTGCTCGCATTCCCAGTGTCGAGCAGAGTATAGTAGAACAATGTAGAGCGCCGAAATCCACAGAATAGCAGTGTACTGCACAAAAGTCGAAGGTACCCTAACCCAACCTGGCCTCATCAACCGTAACATAACGTAGCATAGCACAAAATGACGTGCCGAGACCACTATCACTGACCACCACATAGCCAAGCAGAGTATACAAGAGCAGCTTATTGCGCAGAAAAACTCCGAATAGCACTGTATGGCACATAAGTCAAAGTAGCTTATCCTAGCATAACCAAACGTAACAAACACAAACGTTAATTATCTCAAACTAACATGACGAGACCACTATTGCTAGCCACCACAGAGACATATAGAATCTACTAGGGCAAAGCATAGCGCAGAAATCCTCCGCATTGCACTGAATAGCATAAAAGCCGTAGATACCCTTAACTAACCTGACCTAATATAAACAAACCGAATGTAGCGTAGCTCAAAATGATCAGTCGCGACCACTGCTCCTGGCCTCGCCTGGGCAAAGCAGATTGCAGTAGAGCACAGCAGAGTGCAGATGCCCTCCGAATTTCAGTATATAGCACGAAAGTCGAAGATAACCTGGCCGGGCTTGGCGGAACTTGACCAAGCCGAACCTAGCATAACCCAAACTAACTTGACGAGACCACAATTGCTAGCCTCCCAAGAGCCAAGCAGAAAGTAATAGAACACACTAGAGCGCAGATATTCGCGGACAGAAGTGTATAGCGCAGAAGGCAGAGCCATCCGGTCCTAACATCACCAAACGTAACATAGCCAAACGTAGCCTAACTTAACTTATCGTGACGTGACCGATATTGCTGGCCTTCCCAGAGCCAAGCTGAAAATACTAAGGCACCGTAGGGAGCAGAAATCCTCCTAACAGCAAAATACAGCACTAAAGTCAAAGCTATCCTCTCCTAACCTAACCAAACGTAACCCAACAGAACCTAACGCCCCGCGACCATTATTGCTGCCCTCCCCAGAGTCAAGCGGAACACTCTAGTGAAGAGTAGACCGCAGAAAACTACATAATCGCAGCGTATACCAGAAATGTCTAAGCTACCCAAGCCTAACCCAAACTAACGGAACAAATTGAAATATAGCCTGACTTATCGTAACTTGCCGAGACCGTTATTGTTGCCCTCCCCAAAGTCAAGCAGGGCATACTAGAGCACAGCAGAGCGCAGAAATCCAACGAATGGCATTGTACATCACGGAAGTTAAAACGACCCTGATAAAACTTTGCCTAGCACAACCCAGCCGAACGTAACCTGACAAAATGTAACGTGCGTAGGCCACTATTGCTGGCCATTCCAGAGCCAAGCAGAACAAATTAGAAGAGAGTAGAACGCAGCTGTCCATATAATCGCAGTGTATATCAGAAAAGTCAAAACTACACAAACCTATCCCAAACCAACGGGCATAAGCAAACATAGCATTTGTAAGCATGTCGTGCCGAGAACTCTATTTACGTCCACCCCAGAGCGAAGCTGGACATGCTAGATCACAGCAGAAGGCAGAAATCCACCGAACAGCAAAGTACATCACAGCAGTTAAAACTACCCTGAGGAAACTTAGTGTCACCTAACCTAGCAGAACGTAACATGACGAAATGTAGAGTGCGGAGGCCACTATTCCTGGCCTACACATAGCCGAGCTGAAAAGACTAAAGCGCTGTAGGGAGCAGAAGTTCTCCTAATAGCAGACTTTTGTCCGAAGGTCAAAGCTATCCTCTCCTAACCTAACCAAACGCAAAATAACCAAACGTAACCTAACTCAACCTAACGCGCCGCGACCGTTGTTGCTGCCCTCCCCAGAGTCAAACGGGACACGTTAGTGGAGAGTGGAACGTAGAAAGCCATATTACCGCTGTGTATATCAGAAGAGTCGAAGCTACCCATGCCTAACCCAATCAAACAGGACATAACCGAACATAGCATGACTCAACCTAACGTGCCGACACCGCTATTGCTGCTCTCCCAGAGCCAACTAGGGCATACTAGAGGAAAGCAGAGTGCAGAAATCCGCCGAAGAGCCGGGAACAGCACAAAAGTTAAATATATCATGACCAAACATTTCCTAGCCCGACCTAGCCGGACGTAACCTGAATCAACATAACGCGCCGAGGCCACTATTGCTGGCCTTCCCAGAGCCAAGCAGGACATACCATAGCGCAGTAGAGCGCAGATATCCGCCGAATAGCTGTGTACAGCACAAAAGTTAAAGCTACCCTGACAAAACTTAGCCTGACCCAACCGAACCGAACGTAATATGTCTCATCGTAACGTGCCAAGACCTGTATCGCTGGCCTTGCCAGAGCGAAGCTGAATACATAAGAGCACTATTGGGAGCAGATATTCATCTAATAGCAGACTATAGCACTAGAGTCAAAGCTACCCTCTCCCAACATAGCCAACCGTAACATTACCAAGCGTAACGTATCTCAACCTATCGTGCGGAAAACACTATTTTTGCTCTCCCCAGAGCCAAGCTGGAAGTACAAGAGCGCAGTAGAGCGCAGAAATTTGCCAAATAGCAGAGTGTAGCACAAAAGTCAAAGCCATCCTGACCAAACCTATCAAAACCTAGCATAAAAAAACGTAACCATACTAAACCTATCGTGCCACGACCGCCGTTGCTGGCCTTCCCAGAGTCGAGTAGGGTACAGGTGAGCAACGAACAGCAGTGAAATCCACCGACTAGCAGTGTATGGCGGAAACGTCAAAGATAACCGGTCCTATCGTAAACAAACGTATGTTAAGCAAACGTGACCTAACAAAACATATCGCGCCGCCTACACTATTTATGGCATCCCAAGAACAAAGTAGAATATGTTAGATATCAGAAAAGCGAAGAAATACAACGAATAGCAGTGTATAGCACAAAAGTCAAAGCTTAACTTGCCTAACCTAACCCAACATAACATAACCCTCCATCGCCTAACCCAACCTAACGTTCCTGGACAACTGTTACTGAGCTCCCCAGAGCCACGCAGAGTTTAATAGAGCGAATTAGAGCGCAGTAATCCTGCGCATTGAAGTGTAAAGCAGATAAGTAGAAGGAATCATACATAGGCTGACTTAAACTGACATAACCAAACGTAACCAGTTCCAACTAAACGTGCCTAACCAAATATTGCTGGACTTCCCATCGCCTAGCAGGGCATATTGGGGGAGAGTATAGCGCAGAGGTCTAAAGAACGGCAGTCTTAGCACGGAAGTCCGAGATACCATAACCTAACACAAACAAAGATGACCCAGCCAAGCGTAACATAATACATCCTGACGCTCCTCTGCCACTATTTCTGGAAATTCCAGAGCTAAGCAGGGGATATTGGATCGCAGTAGAGCGCAGTCTTTCACCGAATAGCTGTGTACAGAGCAAAGGTCAGAGATATCCTGTCCTGATCTGTCCAAACGTAGCCCTACCAAATGCAGCGTAACTCAATCTAACCCTCCGAGACCGCTATTGCTGGACTCCCCAGCGCCAAGCAGAGAATGTTACAGCACAGTGGAGCACAGCGAATAGGAGTGTATAGCACAAGCTTCAAAGCTACCCTATCCAAACCTATCAAAACCATAACTAACCTAACGTAACGATACGCAACCAAGCGTGCCACGACCACAATTTCTAGCCTCGACAGAGACAACCGGATGATAGTAGAGTGGCGCAGAGTGCAGTTATCGACAGAATAGCGGTGTACAGCGCAAATGTCAAAGCCATCCTAACAATACCTAGCCTAACCGGACCGAACCGAGCGTAACCTAACACAACCTATCGTGCTACAGACACTATTTCTGGCCACCCAGAGCAAAGCAGGGAACACTAGATAACATTGGAGCGCAGAGAAACACCGGATAGCAGTGTATAGCACAAAAGTCAAAGCTATCCTAGCCTAACATGACCAAACATAACAATACTAGACCTAACCTGCCGAGAGCACTTTTCCTGGCGACCACCGAGACACTAAAGCACAGTAGAGAGCAGAGAGCCACCAAGCAGCAACATATATCACAATGGTCGAAGATATCCAAACCTAACCAGGCGCAACCTAACCTAACCGTACGAACAATAATTAAACCTAACGTGCCGAGATCACTATTACTAGCACCCAGAGCCAAGCAGAATGTACTAGAGTACAGAAGAGCGCAGCAAACCACCGCATTTCAGCGTATAACAGAAAAGTGGAAGCTACCCTCACCAAACCTATCTTAACCTAACCTAACCGAACGTAGTATAGATCAACATGAACTGCCGAGACTAGTGTTGCTGGCCTTCCCAGAGCCCAGCAGAGCACACTGGAGCAATGTATAGCGTAAAGATCCTCCGGACAGCGGTGTATGGCACAAGGTCATCTTTACCCTATCATAACCTATCCAAACTTAATATAAATAAACGTAGCAAAACTTAACCTAACGTGCAGGGGCCACAATTGCTGGCCTCCCCAGGAACAATCAGGGCAAATTCGTGCACAGTAGTACACAGAAATTCTCCGAATGGCTGTGCAAAGCACAAAAGTGGTAGCTATCCTGGCCAAACTTAGCCCAACCTAACCAGCCGAACGTAACACATCTCATCACAACGTGCAGGGACCACTATTGCTGGCCTTCCTAGTGACAAGCTGAACACATTAGAGCACTGTAGATCGCTGGAGTCAACCGAATAGCGGTGCATAGTACTCTAGTCATAGCTATCCACACGTAACCTGACCAAACGTTGCATAACCAAACGTAACGTAACACAACATGGGGTGTCACAACCACTATTGCTAGCCTCACGAGAGCCATGCTGAGTTTAACGGACCTATGTAGGACGCTGAAATCGGCCGAGTTACATTGCGTAGCACAAAGGACAGAGCTATCCCAACCAAACATATTCATACTTATCCTGATCCAATGTAATGTAATTCAACCCAACTTGCCGCGACCACTGTTTGTGGCGTCCCGAGAGTCGAGCGGAGTATAGTAGAGCATTATAGGGATAAGTGATCAACCGAAGGGCAGTGTACAGCACAAAGTTCTAAGCAACACTACCCTAACCTAACTTAACCCATCCTAACCTAACCAATCGCAATCGACATCAGCACAACGTGCCGAGAGCTGGTCTGCCCGTAGCGATGCAGAATATACTGGAACACAGATGACCGCCGAAATCCACCGGATAGCGGTATAGGGCAGAAAAGTCTATGCCATCCTATCCTAAACTGTCCATACGTAACATAACTGAACGTTATCAAGGTCAACTTATCGCGCCACGACCGCCATTGCTGGCCTCGCGAGTGCCAAGTAGAGTATAGCAGAGCAATGTAGAACGCCGAAATCCAACGAAGAGCAGAGAAAAGCGAGAAAGCCGAATCCATAAAGACATAACCAAAGCAAACATTGCCAATCTAAGCGTAGCCTAGCACTAGCCAGCGTGCCGAGATCACTATTTCTGGCCTCTCAAGAGACGAGCAGAGTATAGTAGAGCAATGTAGGGCGCATAACTCCACCGAATAGCAGTGAACAGCACAAAAGACTAGGCTGCCCTATCCTAACCTGACCAAACGTAGCATAACAAAACGCAACATAACTCAGACAAAACATGCCGAGACAAATACTGCCGGACTCCCTATAGCAAAGCAGAACATACTAGGGTACAGCAGAGCGCAGAATTCCATCGATTAGCAGTGTATTGCACAAAAGTCAAAGCCAGCATAACCAACCTAAACCTGACATAACCTGTCCAAGCGCAGCGTA
>NW_016935413.1:0-223 GCF_001483705.2 Eufriesea mexicana
TAAATAAGTTGGAAGGATTCTATTGGCGTGCTGTAGCCATTGCAATCCTATAGAATCTGCCTCGAGTATTAAATTTCATTGATAATTTCGACTAATATCGTAGTGTGTTAACCATCTTGCATAAATAAGGAGGAAAGATTCTATTTGCGTGCTGTGGCCTATGCAATGGTATAGAATTTGCATCGAAAAATCAATTTAATGACATTTTCGAATTATATCGTGG
>NW_016935413.1:363-625 GCF_001483705.2 Eufriesea mexicana
TTTTTCAACAATAAGGAGGAAAGATTATATTGGCGTGCAATAGCCATTGCAGTGCTATAGAATCTGCCTGGAATATTCAATTTCATTGACATTTTCGGCTAATATCTTGGTGAACTTGCTTTGATGCATAAATAAGTTGGAAGGATTCTATTGGCGTGCTATAGCCATTGCAATCCTATAGAATCTGCTTCGAAAATTCAATTTTATTGATAATTTCGACTAATATCATATTGTGTTAACCTTCTTGCATAAATAAGGAGGA
>NW_016935414.1:0-2882 GCF_001483705.2 Eufriesea mexicana
TAACCCAAACAGCCGTAGTATAGCTAATCGTAACGTGCCCGCAAAACTATTCCTGTCCTCCCCCGAAACGAGCACAACCTATTAGAGCACGCTAGAGCGTAGAAATCCACCGAATGGATGTATATAGCACAATAGTCAAAGTTGTCCTGGCCAAACATGACCTAACCTAGACTGACCATACGAAACTTAACCTCTCTTGCCACGACCACTATTGCTGGCCTCCAGAGAATCGAGCAGAGTATAGAGGAGCAATGTAGGGCGCAGAAATCCACAGAATGACAGTGTACAGAACAAAGTCAGAAATATCCTTTCCTAACATAACCCAACGTAACATAAACGAACGTACCCTAACACAGCATAAAGTGCCTAGACCACTATTGCAGGCCTCCCCATGACCAAGCATAGTGCGTTAGAGGAGAATAGACCGCAGAAGTCCACAGCACGGCTGTGTATAGCACAAAAGCCAAAGCCATCCTAACCAAACCTTACCAAGCTTAACCTAACTAAACGTAACATATCTCAGACCATCGTGCCACGTCTACTATTGCCGTCAACCCCACATTTGAGCTGATCATATTACACCAAAGTAGAAAGCAGAAATCCGCCGAATATCAGTGTATAGCGCAAAGGTCAAAGCTATCCTCTCCAACCCTAGCCAAACTTAACATAATCAACCGTACTATAACACAGCGTAACGTGCCGAGATCACAATTGCTGGCCTCCGCCGAGCCAAGCAGGAAATACTAGACCACAGCAGAGAGCAGAAGCTCACCGCATGGCAGTGTACAGCGCAAATGTAAAGGACATCCTGACGAAACCTATACTAAAATAACCTAACTCTAGGCAACATGACACAAACACACGTGTCGCGACCAGAATTTCTGACATCCCCAGAGAAAGGCAGGATATATTAGACCGCAGCCGTGCGCAGGAACCCACCGTATAGCGGTGAGCACGTGTCGCGACCAGAATTTCTGACATCCCCACAGAAAGGCAGGATATATTAGACCGCAGCCGTGCGCAGGAACCCACCGTATAGCGGTGCATAGCGCAGAAGTCCAAGCTATCATGCCCTAACTTAACGACACGCAACATAACCAAACGTAAAATAACTCAAACTAACGTGCCGTGACCTCCTCTTCCGGAGTTCCTGGGAACAAACTGAATATGATAGAGCCCAGCAGAGCGCAGTAGTACACAGAGTATCGGTGTGGTGCACAAGAGTCAGCGGTATCCTATCATAAGCCAACGTTACCTAACACAGCCAAACGAAATCTAGCTCAACCTACGTGCCGCAACCGATACTGCTGGCCTCCACAGAGCCCGTCAGAGCATAATACGGGTGTGTAGAGCGTAGAAATCCATAGAATTTCTGCACTCGGCTGTGTCCTTAAATGCTCTGCTTCGCGCCGGGGTGCCAGCGATAGTGGTCTGGGCACGTTAGGTTGCGTTCTACTGCGTTCTGCCACGATTGGTTATGTTATATTTGTTTTGGTTAAGTATGGAATGCAATGACTTTCGTGTTATACTGTGTTATTCCGTGGAATACTGCGCCATGCTGTACTCTTCTATACTCTGCTCGGATTTGAGGAGGCGAGCAATAGTCGTCGCGGCACGTTATCTTGATTCATGTTAGGTTTGGTTACGTTACGATTTGCTGGGACAGGAATGGGTGCCTTTAACTTGTGTCCTATACACTCCAATTCGGTGGAATTCTGCGCCCTGCAGTGCTCTAATATGCTCTGCTGTGCCATGAGAATATCAGAAATTTTGTTGCAGGCACGTCAGGTTGAGTTATGCTCGGTTGGTAATGTTACGCTTGGTCGTGTTATGATAGCATAACAATGACTTTTGTGCATTACACTGCTGTTCGGTGGATTCCTGCGCTCCTCGTTGCTCTGCTCTAGTTTGCTAGACTCTGGGGAGACCAGCAATAGCGGCCGTGGCACAATTCGTTGGGTTAGGTTGCGCTTGGTTGGGTTAGGTTATGTCACAGTTGGCTAGGATGGCTGTGACTTTTGTGTTACACATTGCTTTTCGGTGGATCTTTGCACTATACTGTGCTGCAATTTGTTCTGCACTGCTCTGGAGAGGCCAGCAATAGAGGTCCCATGTCGATAGGGTCAGTAACCCTACGTTTGAAGAAGTTAGGTTAGGTCAGGTTAGGTGCGGATATCTTTGACTTTTGTGCTCTACAGTGCCACTTCGTGGCAATCTGCGCTATGATGAGCTTTAGTATATTCTGCTTGTCGCTTGGGAGCCCAGCAATAGTGGTCGCTCCACGTTACGTGGAACTACGCTATGTTTGGTCAGGCCCCGTTGGCCTGGGTTAGGCTTGGGTAGTTTAGGCTTTCCCGATATGCACTAAGACACAATGGATTTTTGAGCTCTACTATCCACTAACACGTCCTGCTTGGCCCTGTGGAAGGTAGCTGTCGTTGTCGCGGCACGTCGGGTTTTGTTAGGTTGCGTTTGACGGCGTTACCGTTGGCTAGGTCAGGAGATGGTGGCATCGGCTATTGTGATATATGCCGCCATTCGGTGGATTTCTGCGCTCTACTCCCCTCAAATATGTTCTACTTGGCTCTGCTGTGGTCAGTAACAGTTGCCTCGGCACGTTAGGCTGAGCTATGTTACGTCAGGATACGTTACGTTTGACCCGGTTCGGACAGGATACCTTCGACTTCAGGGCTCTACGGTTGACTTCTGCGCTCTACTGTGCTCTAATGTGTTGTGCTTGACCCTTGGAATGCCAGCAATATTGTCTCGTCTGGTTAGGTTGGGTTAGGGTACGTTTGGTTGGGTTACGTTAGTCTGGCCTAGGTATGGATAGCTTTTGCTTACGGCGTATACCCTGTTTTTCGGTGGATTATTGAGACCTA
>NW_016935415.1:0-1021 GCF_001483705.2 Eufriesea mexicana
ATATTAGTCGAAAGTGTCAATAAAATTGAGCTTTCCAGTCAGATTCTATAGCATCGCGACGGCTATAGGACGTGAATTGAATCTTTCCGCCTTATATAAGCAAGAAAGTTATCTCACCACGATGTTAATCGAAAATGTCAATAAATTTGAACATTCCATACACATTCTATAACAACGCAATGGCTATAGCACGCGAATTGGATCTTTCCTCCTTATTTATGCAACAGAGTTAGCTCACCACAATATTAGTCAATAATGTCAAAAAAATTGAACTTTCTAGACAGATTCTTGAGCATTGCAATGGCTATAGTTCGGAAAAAGGATCTTTTCTCCTTACTTGCGCATAAAGTTTGCTCACCACGATGTTCGTCGAAAATATCAACAAAATTGTGTTTTCCTTCCAGATTCCCTATCATTGCAATTGCTATAGCACTCACAAAGCATCTTTCCTCCATACTTACGCAAGGAAGTTAGCTCACCGCGAGATTGGTCGAAAACGTCAATAACATTGAATTTTCCTTCCATGTTCTGCACCATTGCAATGCCTATAGCACGCCAACAAAATCTTTCTTCCTTATTTATGCTAGCAAGATGACTCACCACAATATTAGTCGAAAATGTCAATAAAATTCGACTTTCCAGCCAGATTTTATAGCATTGCGACGACTATAGCAAGTGAATTTAATCTTTCCTCCTTATATATGCTAGAAAGTTTGCTCAAAATGATGTTAGTCGAAAACGCCAATAAATTTGAATTTTCCAAAGACATTCTATATCAATGCAATGGCTATAGCACGGCAATAGAATCTTTCCACATTACTTATGCCACAAATATAGCTCACCACAAATATTAGCCGCAAAAGGCAATAATATTGAGTTTTATAGTCACATTCCTAAGCATTGCAATGGCTAAACCTCGCCAATAGAATCTCTCCTCCTTTTTTATGATAGAAAGCTTGCTCACCACAATATTAGTCGATAATGTCAATAAAATTGAACTTTCTAGACAGATTCATGAGCA
>NW_016935416.1:0-284 GCF_001483705.2 Eufriesea mexicana
CCATCCATACGTCCATACAGATATACATCCATACATCCATATATCCGTACATCCATACATTCGAACATCATTACATTCGTGCATCCATCCATACATACATCAATACATCCATTCGTCCATACATCCATACATACATCTATACACACATCCGTACATACATCCATCCATACATCCATCCATAAAACCATTCATCCACCCATTCATAAATCCATGCATCCATAGACCCAGCCATCCATACATTCATACATCCTTACATCCGTCCATCCGCACATCCATACGTCCAC
>NW_016935416.1:310-540 GCF_001483705.2 Eufriesea mexicana
TCCACCCATCCATACATCCATCGATCCATACATCTATCCATCCATACACCCGTCCACCAATCCATTCATCCATACATACATACAAACATACATCAATACATGCATACATTCATACATGCATCCATACACCCGTACATCCATGAATTCGTACACACATACGTCCATATATCCATACATTCATTCATCCATACATGCATACATCCATACATTCTTCCATCCATACATTCATA
>NW_016935417.1:0-1595 GCF_001483705.2 Eufriesea mexicana
ATGTATGGATATATGTATGGATGCATGTATGGATGGATGTATGGATGTATGTACGGATGTTTGCTTGGATGGATGGATTTATGGATGTATGGATGTATGAATGTATGTACGTACGGTTGGGCGGATGTACGGATTGATGGATGTATGGATGAATGGATGCATGGATGTGTGGATGTGTGTGTGGATGTATGGTTGGGTGGATGGACGGAAGAGTGAATGAATGGATGTGTGGATGAACGGTTGCGTGGATGGGTCGAAGGGTGTATGGGTGGATGTATGGATGTATGTATGGATGTTTGTATGGTTGTATGTATGGATGCATGCATGGATGTAGGTATGGATGTACGTATGGTTGTATGCATGGATGTATGCATGGATGTAGGTTAGAATGTATGTATGGATGTATGTATGGATGAATGTATGCGTGTATGTACGGAACTGGGTATTGATGTGTGTATGGATGCATGGATGAATGGATGGATTGGTGGATGGAAGTATGGATGCAAGGACGTATGGATCGATGGATGTATGGATCGATGGATGTATGGATCGATGGAGGTATGGATGGGCGGAAGTTTGGATGGATAGATGTATGGAAGTATGGACGTATTTATGGATGTATGTATGGATGGATGGCTGACTGGAATGGTGCAAGTGTGGATGGTTTGAGGTACGAATGGACGAATTTACGGATGTATGGATGTATGGATTTATATATGTATGGATGTATGGATGGATGGATGTATCGAATGATGGAAGTACGAATGGACGGGTTTATGGATGTATGGACATGTGACTGTATGGATGTATACATGGATGGGTATATGAATGGATAGGTTTATGGATCGAGGGATGTATGAATGGGTGGATCTGTGGATGGGCAGATGTATAGATGGATGGATGTATGGAAGTATGGATGTATGTATGGATATATGTATTGATGTATGTCGGAACATTGATGTATGCCGGATGTGTGGATAGATGTATGAACGGATATATGTATGGATGTATGGATGCGTGTATGGAAGGGCGTATGTATGGATGCACGTATGGATGGATGAATGGATAATGTACGGATGTGTGTATGGATATATGTATGGATGCATGTATGGAAGGATGTATGGATGTATGTACGGATGTTTGTTTGGATGGATGGCTGTATGGATGCATGGATGTATGCGTGGATGTATGTGTGTTTGTTTGTATGGATGTATGTACTTATGGATGTATGGATGTATGGAATGGTGTATGCATGGATGTGTGTATGGACGAATGTGCTGGTGTATGTATGGATGAATATATTGATGTATGTATGGATGTATGGATGGATGGATGGATGGATTGATGTATGGATGTATGGATGGATGTACGTTAGAATGTATGTATGGATGTGTGTATGGATGAATGTATGCGTGTATGTATGGACCTGTGTATTGATATCTGTATGGATGCATGAATGGATGTATGGTTTGGTGGATGGATGTACGAATGGAAGTATGTATTCATCGATGAATATATGGATGCGTGGATGCTTGGATGCATGGATGTATGGAAGTATGGATGTATGTATTGATGTATGTATGGATGCATGTATG
>NW_016935418.1:0-233 GCF_001483705.2 Eufriesea mexicana
GCGACTCTTGTGCTGCACACTGCTCTTCGTCGTGTTTCTGCGACCTACTGTGCTATAATATGTCCCGCTTGGCACTGCCGAGGCCAGAAATAGTGGTCTCGGCAGGTTAGGTTTAGTTAGTCCACGCTTGGCTAGTTTAGGTTCGGTCTGGTTAAATTACAATATATTTCACTTTTTCGCTATTCCCTCATACTCGTTGGACTTCTGCGCTCTACTGCGCTTTAATATGCTCT
>NW_016935419.1:0-246 GCF_001483705.2 Eufriesea mexicana
AGTTAGCTCACCACGATAATAGTAGAAAATGACAATAAAATTGAATTTTCCAGCATGATTATACAGCATGGCAATGCCTAGAGCATGCCAACAGAATCTTTCCTCCGGATTTATGGACTAAAGTTTGCTCACCGCCATATTAGCTGAAAATGTAAATAAAACTGATCTTTGCAACCAGATGTTTTGGCATTGCAATGGCAATAGCACGCCAATAGAATCTTTCCGCCTTATTTACGCATGAAAGAT
>NW_016935420.1:0-227 GCF_001483705.2 Eufriesea mexicana
TGAGTAGACCTATTCTCTGGCAAGTAGATGGCCGTACTTGCCATTGGATTGAAGGCGCTAAGATATCTACTCACCAAGCTATAACGGATTATAGATTTTGAATAGACCTATCCTCTGGCAAGTAGATGACTGTACTAGCCATTGGATTGAAGGCGCTTGGCGACCTATTCACCAAGCTATAACAGACAATAGATTTTGAATAGACCTATTCTCTGGCATGTAGATGG
>NW_016935421.1:0-513 GCF_001483705.2 Eufriesea mexicana
ACCTAACCAAACGTAACATAGCAGACGTAGCCTAATTCAACCTAACGTGGCGAGAACACAGTTTCTTGCCTCCACAGAGGCAAGCAGAACATATTAGTGCGCAGTGGAGTGTACAAAACCACGGAAGAGCAGTTTGCAGCACCAAATGCAAAGCCCTCCTGCCCTACTCTAACCAAAGGTAATGTAACCAAACGTAACATGACACTACCTAACGTGCCAAGACCAATGTTACTGGCCTCCCCAGATCCCAGCAGATCGTTTTAGACAAATCTAGAGAGCAGGAAGCGGCCGCACTGCAGTGAACAGAACGAAAGTCAAAGTTACTAACCGAACCAAACGGCACGTGACTGCCACTGCTGGTCTCCCCAGAGTCAAGCAGAACACATTAGAACAGGGTAGAGGGCAGATATTAAACTAATAGCAGTGTGTATTTCAATAGTTGAAGCTATTCGCTCCTAACCTGACCAAACGAAGCATAACCAAACATAAAGTGACACAAACTGGTGCGCCATG
>NW_016935422.1:0-506 GCF_001483705.2 Eufriesea mexicana
TCTAAGCTACCCTAACCAAACATAGAACAACCTAACCTGACCAAACGTAATCTTACTCAAACTGAAGCCACAATACCACTACTGCTCCAATCCCGAGGGTCGGGCAGAATATAGTAGAGCAATGTAGAGCGCAGAAATCCATCGGATAGCGGTGTGTAGCACAAAAGTTGGAGCTATCCTATCCTAACGCAACGTAACCTGAGCTAACCGAACGAATAGTAACACACTCTGACGCACCAAGACCAGTATTGCTGGCCTCTTCTGAGTCTAGCAGAGTATTATAGAGCAGCGTGGAGAGCAGGAATCCACCTAAGTGCGGTGTACAGCACAAAACCCTAAGCTACCCTATCCTAACGTAACCAAACGTGATATAACCAGAAGCAACGTATCTCAGCCTAACGTACCGAGACCACTACTGATGCCCTCCCCAGAGCAAAGAAGAACATGCTAGAAGCGATTTGAGCGCACAATTCCATAGAAATGGAGTGCATATCACAATAGTCGAA
>NW_016935423.1:0-857 GCF_001483705.2 Eufriesea mexicana
GGCTCAGGAATACATAGGATCGCTGTGTATAGCAGAAATGTCGAGGATATCCAAACCTCACACATACAAGCATAACCTAACCAAACGTAGCCCAACAGAACGTAACGTGCCGCGACCAGTATTGCTGGCCTCGCTAGGACCAAGCAGAATGTAATAGAGCACAGTGGAGCGCAGAAATGCGCCGAAAAGCAGTGAACAGTGCGAAATCCAAAGCTACCATGATCGTACATAGCATAACCTAACCTAACCGAACGCAACCTATCCCACCTAACGTGCCGAGACAACTATTGCTGAGCTCCCAAGTGCCAAGTAGATTATATTACAGCACAGTAGAGCGCAGAAATACGCCGAATAACAGTGTCCAGCGGGATAGCCAATGCTATCTTAGACGAACGTAACGCAACAACGTAACGCAACCTAACATAGCTAAACGAAGCCGCTCTCGACCTAGCGCGCCGAGACCACCATTGCTGGCCCCGCCAGAGCAAAACAGAAAACATTAGAGCATAGTAGACCGCACAAATACACCGCATTGCAGCGTGTAGCACAAAAGTCGAAGATATCCTGACATAAACTGATCTCACCCATCCTAACATAACGTAGCCTATCTCATCATAAGGTTCCGAGACCACATCTGCTGGCTTCCCCAGATTCAAGCAGAACACCCTAGTGCACATTAGAGCACAGCAATGTTCCTAATAGCCGTGTGTGTCAAAGAAGTCGAAGCCATTCGGTCCCAACCTAGGATAGGGAGGCCAGCAGTAGTGGCCTCGCCATGATAGGCTTAGTTTTGCTACGTTTGGCTATGCTACGATTGATTAGGTTT
The DNA here is from genome assembly GCF_001483705.2 of Eufriesea mexicana. NCBI lineage: Eukaryota > Metazoa > Arthropoda > Insecta > Hymenoptera > Apidae > Eufriesea > Eufriesea mexicana. The sequence continues at coordinate 827 of NW_016935423.1, forward strand.
AGGTAGAATAGCTTTGACCTGTGTGCTATGC
>NW_016935424.1:0-489 GCF_001483705.2 Eufriesea mexicana
CTGGAGGGTGACGGTGGAGGTGGAAACGCTCAGCGACCACCTCCACATCACCATGATGCTTGCCGTCACTCCTCTCACCGGTCTAGAACCACCCAGCGGGAAGCACACCACCGCGCCGCGATGGGCGCTCGGGCGCCTCGACCGCGACCTCTTCGCCGCGGACGTCTAGGTCGTCGCCCCGGCGGATGGGTCAGTCGGGCGCGGAAACGACGAAGCGGGGTTAGGGTCGGAGCGGCTAAGGGCGGCGATGACGCGCGCGTGCGACGTCGCTATGCCGCGAGTGAGGGAGTCAACTTCGCGGAGTGCAGTGCACTGGTGTTCGGCTGAAATCCCGCAGCTCCGGGAGCTCTACATGCTCGCCCAGCGCCAGTACAATCGGGCGCGTCGTCGACGACGCGCGGTTTCCGCCGAGGAAATTGCGCGCCCCTATCGCGGGTACCGGTCCGCGGTGGGCGATCTCCGGAGGGAGGTTCGCAGAGCCAAATCTCG
>NW_016935425.1:0-3115 GCF_001483705.2 Eufriesea mexicana
TCAACCTAACTTGACCAGACCTCTATTGCTGACATCCACAGAGACAAGCGGAAGGAACTAGGGCACAGCAGAGCGCGGAAATCCACAGCATTGCAGTGAGGAGCACAAAGGCCGTAGATATCCAATCCTCACGTGGCTCAACTTTACCTAACCAAACGTATCATAACTCAATATGACGAGCCGCTACCACGCTCCTGGCCTCCCCTGATACAAGCAGACAGTAGTAGAGCACATTAGGGCACAGAAATGCACGGAAAAGCAGTGTACAGCTCTGAGGTCTAACTATCCTCTCCTAACCTCACCAAACGTAGCATAAAAAATCCTAACGTACCGAGACCACTATTGCTGGCAACCACAGCGCCAAGCACAATATACAACAGCACAGCGGATCACAGAAACCCACTGCATTGCAATGTATAGGAAAGAGACGGTGATATCACAACCTTACCTGTCCAAACCTACCCTAACCGAACATAGCATAGCTCAACATAACGTCCCGCGACCACTAATCCTGGCCTTCCCATTGCCAAGCAGAGTATAGTAGAGCACTCTAGATCACAGAAATCCACCGAAAAGCAGTGTACAGCGCGAAATTCAAAGTCATCATAACCAAACTTAAGATGACGTTTCCTAACCAAACATAATCTAACAACACCTTACGTGCCACAACTTCTATTGCGCACCACCACAGGTTCGAGCGGAGTATAGTAGATCAATGTAGAGAGTAGAAATCCACCGACTAGCAGTGTACGTTACAAAGGTCGAGGATACAATAACCCAAACTGGCCTAACCTGATATAACCAAACGCAGCATATCTGAGGACAACGTGCCGAGACCACTTCTGCTGGCGTCTGCAGAGCCAAGCAGAATACAGTAGAACAAAGTAGACAACAGAAATCCATCGAATAACAGAGAATAGCACGATAGTCAAAGCAATCGTAACCAAACATAGCCCAGCCTAACCTGCCCAAACATAACCTAACTCAAAATAACGTGCCTCGACCACTATTGCTCGCCTCCCCAGAGTCGGGCAGAGTATGGTAGAGAAATGTAGAGCGCAGGAATCCTCCGAATAGCAGCGTATAGCCCAATAGTCAAAGAAATCCTAACCATGCCTTCCAAACCTGCATTGTCGTCCTCCGCAGAGATAAGCAGAGCACATTGAAACGCAGCAGAGAGCAGAAATCAACCGAACAGCAGTTCATGGCACAAAAGTCAAAGCCATCCTAGCATAACCAATCCAAACTTAACATATCCAAACGTAACCCAAACCAACCTAACGTGCCTATACTACTACTGCTGACCTCCCCAAAGCCAAGCGGAATACACTAGAGCGGAGTAGAACGCAGAAAACCGACGCATTGCTGCGTAAAATGCAAAAGTCAGAAATATCCTAACCCAACCTGATCTAACCTAACCTAACCAAACGTAGCCTAGCTCAGCGTAACGTGCCGAGACCACTATTGCTGGCGTTCGCGGAGCCAAGCTTACCGTATTAGAGCGCAGGAGTCCACCAAATAATAGTGTATAGCTCAAAAGCCAAAGCTATCCTCTACAAACCTAACCAATCGTAACATACCAGACGTAACATAACAAAACCTAATTAGCCGCGACTGCTATGGCTGGCTTCCCCAGAGTCGAGCAGAGCATAGTAGAGCTCAGAAATCCACCGAATGACTGTGTATACCACGAAAGTCAGAGCTATCCGAAGCAAATCCAAACATGCGTAACCTAACCAAACGTAGCCCAACTGAGCAAATCGTGCCGAAAGCACAATGGCCGGCATCCCCAGAACCAAGTAGAATATATTACAGCACAGTAAACCGCAAAAATACGCGATGTTGCAGCGTATGGCACAAAAGTTAAAGATATCCTAACTTAACCTGACCTAACCTAACCCAACCAAGCGTAGCATAGCTCAGCATAGCGGGCCAAGATCACCATTGCTGTCCTCCCCAGAGCCAAGCTGAACATATCCGATCGCAGTGGAGCGCAGGAATCCACCAAATAACAGAGTATAGCACACAGGTCGAAGCCATCATAACCAACCCTAACGCAACCTGTCCCAGCCAGACGTATCCTAACACAACCTATCGTGTCACGACCACTACGATAATTCACCGCAGGTTCCGACAGAGTTTACTAGAGCAGTGCAGAACGCAGAAATCCACCAAACAGCAATGTACAGCGCAAAAGTGAAGGTTACATTATCCTAACCTAACCAAACGTAACCTACCGAAGCAAAACGTAGACCAACCTAACGTGACCAGACCTCTATTGCTGGCCGCCCAGTGCAAAGTGAAAATACTGGAGCACAGAAGAGCGCAGAAATCCAGCGAACAGCTGTGTATATCACAAAGGACAAAGACATTATGATCAAACCTAACGCAGCCTAGCATATCCACACGCAACATAACACAAGCTATAGTGTCACAACAGCTATTGCTGCACGAGCCAGAGTCGGGCAGGGTGCAGCAGAGCAGTGTAGAGCGCAGAAGTCCACCGAATAGCTGTGTATACCACGAAGATCAAAGCTGTCCACACCTAACCCAAACTAGCATTTAACCAAACGTAGCCCAACTCAAACTAATGTGCCGAGACCACGTTTGCTGGCCACCCCAGCGCCAAGTAGAGCATATCAGAGCACAGTGGAGCGCAGAAATCCACCGAAGAGCAGCGCATGGCACAGAAGTCAAAGCTATCCTCTCCTAACATATCCAAACGTAACATAAGCAGACGCAACGTAACCAAAACTAACGTGCCATGTCAGCTATTGCTGGCCCCACTGCAGCTACGCAGAGTACAGCAGAGCAACGGAGAAGGCTGAAACCGTCCGAATAGCAGTGTATAGCGCTAAAGTCAAAGCAGTCTTTACCAAACTTTCCCAAACATAAGCCAACCAAACGTAACATATCACAACCCAACCTGCCGGGAGCACTTTTCCTGGCGCGCACAGAGACATGCGGAGTGTGATTCCGCGCAGAAGAGCGCAGAAGTCCATAGAATATCAGCGTGTAGCACAAAAGTATAAGCTATCCAAACCTAACACAACGTAACCTAGCCTAGCCATACGTAATCCAACCCAAGCTAACGTGCCGCGTTCAGTGTGGCCGG
>NW_016935425.1:3771-11922 GCF_001483705.2 Eufriesea mexicana
TCGCTGGCCTCCCACGAGACCAGCAGATGCAAGTAGAACAGCGCAGTGCACAGATATCGAGCAAATAGCAATGCACAACACCAAATGCAATGCAACCCTAACCGATCATATCGTAACCTAGCCATGCCACGCTTAACATAACAGAACCTAGCGCGCCCAGACCACGGTTGCTGGCCTCACCAGAGCCAAACAGAGCATATTGGAGCACAGTAGAGCCCATAAATCCACCGGATGGCGGTGTATGGCATAAAACGCAAAACTTTCCTATCCTAACCTAACCAAGCGTAACACAACCGTACGCATTATATCTCGACCTAACGTGCCGAGACCGCTATTTCTGGCCTCCACATAGCCAAGCAGGACGCACAGGCACACAGTAGAGCGCAGAAATCCTCCCAAAGGCAGTGCACACCACGATAGTCAAACGTATTCAAACCTATCCTGTCCTAACCTAACCTAACCGAACGTGGCCTAACTAAACGTAACGTGCCGAGGATACTACGGCTTGCCTATCCAGAGCGAAGCAGAGCATATGAGACCAATGTAGACCGCACAGTACCTACGAATACCGGTGTATAGCGTAAAAGTCAAAGATATCCTCTCCTAACCTAACGAGGTGTAACATACCCAAACGTTCCCTATCACAGCTTAGCGTGCAGAGACCACAGCTGCTGGAATCCACAGAGTGAAGCGGAACTTACTACAGCACTCTGGAGCGCAGAAATCCACGGAACAGCTGTTTATAGGGCAAAAGTCGAAGTAATCGTATCCTAACATAACCAAACGTAACATAACAAAACGTAACCTAACTCAAACTAACGTGCCTACACCACTACTGCTGACCTGCCCAGAGCCAAGCAGAAAATACTAGGGGAGAGTAGAATGCAGAAATCCGCCGCGTTGAACTGTAGAGCAGAAAGGTAAAGGATAACCTAACACAACGTGACCTAGCCTAACATAACAAAGCGTAACCTATCCCAACTTAACGTGCCTAGCCAACTATTGCTGAGCTGCACATCGCCAAGCAGGGCAATTAGGGGAGAGTGTAGCGCAGATGTCCTCAGGGTGGCAGTGCCCAGCACAAAAGTCATATCTATCCTAGCCTAACCTATCCATGCATAATACAACCACCACATCGCCAAGCAGGGCAATTAGGGGAGAGTGTAGCGCAGATGTCCTCAGAGTGGCAGTGCCCAGCACAAAAGTCATATCTATCCTAGCCTAACCTATCCATGCATAATACAACCGAACGTAGCATAACTCAACCTTGCGCGCCTACCCGCTGTTACTGACCTCCCATATCAAAGCAGAATATACTATAGCACAGCAGAGAGCAGGAAGCCACCGTACAGCAGTTCGTAGCACAAAGGTCAAAGCCATTCTAAAGAAACTTATCACACATTATCCAAATCAAGCGTAACATAACACAAGAGATCTTACCACGCTTACTATCACTGGCCTCCCCAGTGACACGCAGAGGCTAGTATAGCAATGCAGAATGCAGATATCATACGAACAGCAATGTAAAAGGCTAGTATAGCAATGCAGAATGCAGATATCCTACGAACAGCAATGTATAGCGCTCAGGTCGAAGTTATCCTGTTCTAACCTAACCAAACGTATCATAAGCGAACGTAGCCTAACCCAACGTAACTTGCCAACACCGCTATTGCTGACATCACAAGAGCAAAGCACATTATACTAGAGCGTAGGAGAGCGCAGATATCCTCCGCATTGTGGTGCAAAGCACAAAAGTCAAAGACACCTTAACCGAACCTGTCATAGCCTAACCCAGCCGAACGAAGCATATCTCAATCCAGCGTGCCGGGAACACAATCGCTGGCATACACAGAGCCAAGCGGAGCGTATTAGGGCACTGTAAAGCGCAGAAATCTACTTAATATTAGTGTATAATGCAAAAGTCAAAGCGGTCCTATCCTAACCGAACCAAACGTAACGTAATCAAACGCTGTATTACTCAACCTAACGTGCCGAGACCAATATTGCTGTCCTCCCCAGAGCCAAGCAGGGAATATTGGGCAATGCAGAACGCAGAAATCCGCAGAAAGGTGGTGTATAGCATAAAAGTCGAAGCTACCCTAACAAAACCTAACCATACCTGACATAACCGCACGTAAAGTGTCCTAACATAACGTGCCGCGACCACAGTTCAGGCGTCCGTAGGGTCAAGCAGAGCGTGACACGGCACAATAGAGGGCAGATATCCACCGAGTAAGAGCGTATAACACCAAGGTCAAAGCTGTGCTCTCCTAACCTAAACAATCGACACATACCCAAACACAGCTTAACTTAACCTAATTTGCTGAGACCGCTATTACTAGAATCCGCAGGGCCAAGCAGTAAACACTACAGCACAGCAGAGCACAGCAAGCCACCAAACAGCAGCGAAGAGAACGAACGGCATAGGTACCTTAACCTTACCTGACCTAATTTAACCAAACGTAACGTAGACCAACTAAATGTAACTAGCCGAGTCCAATTCTGCCGGCCTCCCCATCGACAAACAGATCATATGAAATCAGAGTAAAACGCAGAAGTCCAAGGAACGGCAGTGTATAGCATAAAAGTCGAAGCTATCCTAATCCAACGTATACCTACCTAAGCTAACCGAACCTAACCTATCTCAATCTAACATCCGGAGACCATTATTTCTGGCATCCCAGAGCCAAGCAGAATATATTAGAGCTCAGCAGATAGCAGGAATCCAGCGGATAATAGAGTATGTTATGAAAGTCTAAGATATCCAAACCGAACCAAAACTACCGTAACTTAACCAAACGTAATGCAACCAAACGTAACCTAACACAACATAACGTGCCGCGACAACTATTTCTGGCCTCCACAAAGCCAAGCGGAGCACATTAGAGGAGAGTGGAGCGCAGAAGTTAGTAGAATCGCAGTGTACGGCAGATAGCTCGGAGCTACCCAAGCGCAACCCAAGCCAGCATATCCTAACCAAACGTAGCATAACTCAACATAACGTGCCGCGACCATGATTGCTGGGATCCCTGGGTACAACCAGAATACAGTAGAGCACAGTGGAGCGCAGAAATCTACCGAAGGACACTGTAGAGCACGAAAGCCAAAGCTATCCTTACCGAACATGTCCTAACATAATATAACGAAACGTAACCTAACAACCTATCGCGCCAAGACCAATATTGCTGACATTCTCAGAGCCAATCAGAGTGCATTAGAGGAAAGTAGAGCGCAAAAATCCACTGCATTGCAATGTATATCACGAAAGTCAAAGGTATCCAATCCTATCCTAACCAATCGTGATATAACCAAACGTTACCGAACTCAACCAAACGTGCCGCGACCACTATTGCAGGCGTCACGAGAGCCAAGCAGAGTACAGCAGAGCACTGTTGAAAACAGAAATCGCTCGAACAACCGTGTATAGCACAATAGACAAAAATATCCTAACCCAACCTGAACTAACCTGGACTAACCAAATGTAGCACAACTCACCTTAACTTGTCGAGACTACAATTGCTGTCGTGCCCTGAGGCAAGCAAAGTGTAATAGAGCACAGAAGAGCATAGATATCCAACGAATAGCAGTGTACTGTGCAAAAGACAAAGCTATCCTGTCCTAACCTAACAAAACGTAACATATCCAAACGTAACATAACTCACACTAACGTGCCGAAACCTCTATTGCCGCCCTCCCCAGAGCCAGGCAGAGGACATTAGAGGAGAGGAGAGGGCAGAAGCACATAGAATTCCACTGCATAGCACAATAGTCAAAGCTACCCTGTCCTAACCTAACCGAAGGTAACGTAAGCAAAAGTAACCTGACATATCCTAACGAGCTCAGACCACTACTGGTCGCCGACACAGAGCCAAGCAGGACAAACTGGAGCGCAGTAGAGCGTAGAATTCCAACACACATAGGTGTGAAGCTCAATGGTCAAATCTATCCCAACCTAACCCGTCCTAACCTATCGTAGCCAAACGTGACATAACCCGAACTAACGTGCCTAGACCACTGGTGCTCTACTACCCACCGCCAAGTAGAACATATTAGGAGACAGTTGCCAGCAGGAGTCCATAGACCCGCAGTGTGGGGCACAAATGTCAAAGATATCCCAACGTAGCCTGCCCTATGTTGACCTAACCAAACGTAGCATAACTAAACTTAACGTGATGAGACGGCGATTGCTGGCTTTCCCACAGTTAAACAGAGAATATTAGAGCAATGTATAGCGCAGAAATCCGCCGAATTACAATCTATACCAGGAGAGTCAGAGCTATCCGAACCTAACCCAGACGAACATATCATAACAAAACGTAACCTAACCAAGCCTAACGTGCGGTGACCGCTATTGCTGGCCTCGCCAGAGCCAAGCGGAACATATTATAGGAGAGGAGAGTGCCGAAGTCGTCAGAACCGCAGGGTACATCAGAAAAGTCAAAGCGGTCCAAAACGGACCCGAGCAAGCCTAACCTAACCAAACGTAATCTAACACATATTAACGTTTCGCGCCCACTGTTCCTAGCACCCCGAGAGTCCAGCAGAGTACAGTACAGCAATGTAGAGCGCAAAAATCCACCGAAGAGCAGTGTATAGCGCAAAAAACAGTTCTATCCTCTCATAACCTGTCCAATGGCAATATTAAGAAGCGTAACCTTACTTAACACAACGTGCCGGGACCACTGCTGCAGGCCTCCCCAAAGCCAAGCAGAAAATACTTGAGCAAAGCAGTGCGAAGGAAGCCAGAAAATAGCAGTGTATAGCACAACAGACGAAGCCATCCTAACCAAATTTAACTTACACTAAACTAACCAAACATAACCTAACTCAAACTAACTTGCCACGATCTCCACTGCTCGCCCCTCCAGAGTCGAGCAGGGTATAGATGAGCAGTGTAGATAGCGTAAATCCACCGAATAGCAGTGTATGGCACAAAAATCAAAGAAATCCCAACAAAGCCTTCCTAACCTACCCTACCGGAACGAAACATTACTCAACCGAGCGTGCAAAGACCACTACTACTGGCCACCCCAGAGCCAAGCAGATCATATTAGAGCAGAGTAGTTCGCTCAAGTCCACCGAATAGCAGTGCACGACACAAGAGGATACGGTACGCTGTCCTGGCATAGCCAAACCTGTCACAGGCAATCGTAGCCTAACTCAGCCTAACGCGCCGAGACCACGAATGCTGTCATACCCAGAGTCAACCAGAATATAATAAACAAATCTATCCCAACCTAACCCGTCCTAACCTATCGTAGCCAAACGTGACATAACCCGAACTAACGTGCCTAGACCACTGGTGCTCTACTACCCACCGCCAAGTAGAACATATTAGGAGACAGTTGCCAGCAGGAGTCCATAGACCCGCAGTGTGGGGCACAAATGTCAAAGATATCCCAACGTAGCCTGCCCTATGTTGACCTAACCAAACGTAGCATAACTAAACTTAACGTGATGAGACGGCGATTGCTGGCTTTCCCACAGTTAAACAGAGAATATTAGAGCAATGTATAGCGCAGAAATCCGCCGAATTACAATCTATACCAGGAGAGTCAGAGCTATCCGAACCTAACCCAGACGAACATATCATAACAAAACGTAACCTAACCAAGCCTAACGTGCGGTGACCGCTATTGCTGGCCTCGCCAGAGCCAAGCGGAACATATTATAGGAGAGGAGAGTGCCGAAGTCGTCAGAACCGCAGGGTACATCAGAAAAGTCAAAGCGGTCCAAAACGGACCCGAGCAAGCCTAACCTAACCAAACGTAATCTAACACATATTAACGTTTCGCGCCCACTGTTCCTAGCACCCCGAGAGTCCAGCAGAGTACAGTACAGCAATGTAGAGCGCAAAAATCCACCGAAGAGCAGTGTATAGCGCAAAAAACAGTTCTATCCTCTCATAACCTGTCCAATGGCAATATTAAGAAGCGTAACCTTACTTAACACAACGTGCCGGGACCACTGCTGCAGGCCTCCCCAAAGCCAAGCAGAAAATACTTGAGCAAAGCAGTGCGAAGGAAGCCAGAAAATAGCAGTGTATAGCACAACAGACGAAGCCATCCTAACCAAATTTAACTTACACTAAACTAACCAAACATAACCTAACTCAAACTAACTTGCCACGATCTCCACTGCTCGCCCCTCCAGAGTCGAGCAGGGTATAGATGAGCAGTGTAGATAGCGTAAATCCACCGAATAGCAGTGTATGGCACAAAAATCAAAGAAATCCCAACAAAGCCTTCCTAACCTACCCTACCGGAACGAAACATTACTCAACCGAGCGTGCAAAGACCACTACTACTGGCCACCCCAGAGCCAAGCAGATCATATTAGAGCAGAGTAGTTCGCTCAAGTCCACCGAATAGCAGTGCACGACACAAGAGGATACGGTACGCTGTCCTGGCATAGCCAAACCTGTCACAGGCAATCGTAGCCTAACTCAGCCTAACGCGCCGAGACCACGAATGCTGTCATACCCAGAGTCAACCAGAATATAATAAAGCACAGTCGAGCGCAGATATCCACCGAGCTGCAGTGTATAGCGCGTAAATCGAAGGCAACCTGACGGAGCTTTACCAATCCTAACCTAACCAAACGTGACATAACACAACCTATCGTTCCGAGAACCCTACTCCTGGCTTCTCCAGAACCAAGCAGAAAATGTTAGAAAGCAGTAGAGCGCAGAAATCTGCAGACGGCGGGGTATGGCACAAAAGTCTAAGCCGCCATATCCAAACCTCATCGAACGTAACATAGCCAAACGTTGCTTAACTCAACCTACCTTGCCATGACCACTTCGGCTCCCATCCCCAGAGCCGGTTTGAGCGTAGTATAGCAATGCCGAAAGCGCAGTTCCCCCGAATGACCGTGTACAGCACAAAAGGTAAAGAAATCCTCACCAAACTTTCCTAACCTAATCCAACGAATCGTAACCTTCCTCAAACTAGCTTACCGAGACCACAATTTCCGGCAGCCCCAAAGCCAAGCAGAATATAATACAGCACAGTAGTGCGCTGAAATCCACGGCATTGCAATGTATAGCACAAAAGCCATAGATATCCTAACCCATCCTGTCCTAACCTAATCTAACCTAGTGTTGCCTATCTCAAAGTAACGTGCCGATACCACTTTTGCTGGCCCTCCCAGAGCCAAGCTGAACATATTAGGGCGCAGTGGAGCGTAGAAATCCGCTGAATAGCTGGTATAAAGCAGAAGTCATAGCTAGCTATTCCTAACCGAACCAATCGTAACGCAACCAAACGTAACCAAACACAAATTAACTAGCCGGGTTCACTACTGCTGGCCTCCCCGTAGCAAAGTAGAGCATATTACAGCACCGTATATCGCAGAAGTTCACCGAAGAACATTATAGAGCACATAAGTCCATGCTACCCTCTCCTAATCTGAACAAACGTAACAAAACATTATGTACACTAATCCAACCAAACGATTCTAGACCACTATTGCTGTCCTCTCCATCGCCAAGAAGATCATATTATAGGAGAGTAGAGCGCAGGGGTACACACAACGACAGTGTGTAGCAGTGTGTAGTTGTCCTAACCTGACATAAACTAACCTAACCTGACCAAATGCAGCCTAGCTCAAACCCGCCTGCCGAGGCAACTATTGCTGGCCCTCCAGGAACCCATCAGAGCATATTAGGGCACACCAGAGCGCAGAAATCCACCGAAGAGCAGTGCATAACCCAAAAGCCTAAGCTACCCTTCCCCGACATAACCAAACGTATCATAAGCAAACGTAGCATAGCTAAAACTAACATTCCGAGACTACTATTGCCGGCCACCGCAGTGCCAAGCAGAATGTACTAGGGCACGATGGAGGTCAGAAATCAACATCTTTGCAGTTTATATCACAGAAGTCAAGGATATCTTGAACATACCTAACCTAACCTGACCCAACCAAACATAACATAGCTCAATCTAACGTGCCGCGACCACTATTGCAGGTGCCCCCATGGAAAAACAGAATATGACGGACCACAGAAGAGCGCAGAACTCCATAAAATAGCAGTGCTGGGCGCAGAAGTCAAACCCACTCTAACCTAAGCCAACCTAACATAGCCTTACCAAACATAATCCAACTCAACCTGACTTTACGCGACCAGCATTGCTGACCTCCCCAGAG
>NW_016935426.1:0-449 GCF_001483705.2 Eufriesea mexicana
CAATGGCAAGTACGGCCATCTACATGATAGAGAATATGTCTATTCAAAATCTATAATCTGTTACAGCTCTGCGTATAGATCGCCTAACGCCTTCAATCCAATGGCAAGTACAGTCGTCTACTTGCCAGAGAATAAGTCTATTCAAAAACTATATTCCGTTATAGCTTGGTGAATAGGTCGCCTAACGCCTTCAATTCAATGGCATGTACAGACATCTACTTGCCAGAAAATAGGTCTATTCAAAATTTATAACATGCTATAGCTTGGTGAATAGATCGCCTAATGGCCTCAATCCAATGGCAAGTACAGTCATCTACTTGCCAGAGAATAGGTCTATTCAAAATCTATGATCCGTTATGGCTTGGTGAATAGATCGCATAACGCCATCAATTCCATGGCAAGTACAGACATCTACATGACAGAAAATAGGTCTATTCAAAATCTATAAC
>NW_016935427.1:0-1414 GCF_001483705.2 Eufriesea mexicana
ACACAGCCAAACATAGCCTGACCAAACGAAACCTAACTCAACCTCGTGCCTTGGCCACTATTTTTGTCCAACCCAGATCTGGCCGAAGTGTGGTAAAGCAAAGTGTAGCGAAGAATTCCGCCGAACAACTGTGCCTAACACAAAAGGCAAAGCTATCCAAACCTATCCCTGGCTAACATAACCTGACCAAACGAAGCATGACACAACCTAACGTGCCGAGAACACAATTACTGGCCTCTCCTGTGTCCTCAGTAGTACAGCAGAGCTATGAACAATTCCTCCGAATGGCAGCATATAGCACACAAGTCGAATCTACCGTATCGTAACCTATCCAAGCTTAACATAACCGAACGCAACGTAACTCAGCCTATCGTGCCGAGACCACTGCTGCTGGTATCCGCGTATCCAGGCAAAATAAACTAGAGGTTACTATTTCGCCGGAATCCACCGTACAGCTGTGTACAGCACAATGGACAAAGACATCCTAACCAAACTTATCCTAACCTAACCAAGGCAAACGTAACGTAACTCAACCAAACGCGCCAAGAACTCGATTGGTGGCCTCGGCAGTGACAAGCAGAAAATGTTCGAACGCATTAGAGCGCAGAAGTCCACCAAATATAGGTGTTTAGCACAAAAGTTAAAGCTGCCCTTTCCTATCCTAATGAATCGTAACATAACCCAACTTAACGTAACTGAAAGTAGCGTGCCAAGCCCGCAGCCGCTGTCCTTCCCAAAGCCATGCAGAGCATGTTGCAACGCAGCAGATGGCAGAAATCCACCGAATAGCAAAGTAGAGCACAACAGTCAAAGCTGTCCCATCCTATCATAGCAAAACCTAACATAACCAAACGTAATATAACTCAACCTGTCGTGCAGCAGCCACCATTGCCGGTCCCCTCAGGGTCATGCAGAACATATTAGGGGAGAGTAGGTGGCAGAAAACCATAGAATCGCAATGAACAGCAGAAAAATCAAAGCTATTCGAGCCTTACCCATGCAACCATAAACTAGCCATACGTAACCTAGAACAACCTTGCGTGGCACGGCCACAATCTCTGGCCTCCCCAATGTAAAGCAGAGCATATTAGAACACAGTAGAATGGAGAAGTCCACAGAAAAGCAGTGTACAGCACAAAAGTTAAAGCCACCATTTCCGAACCCAACAAACCGTAGCAGGACCAAACATATCTTAACTCAAAGTAACGTGCCGCGACCATTAGTGGTGGCATCCCCACAGCCAAGCAGAATATTCTAGAGCGCAGTAGAGCGCAGAAATCCACCGAATAGCAGTGTATAGCAAGAAGGTCTAAGATATCCTCACCTAACCAGACCGAGCCTAACCTAATCTCACGTAGAATAACTAAACCTAACAAGCCGAGACCTCAATTGCTTTCCTCCACAGAGCCAAGCA
>NW_016935428.1:0-224 GCF_001483705.2 Eufriesea mexicana
CAATGCAATAAAATCTGGCCGAAAAATTTAATTTTATTGACATTTTCGACTAGTATCGCGGTGCCCTAATTTGCATGCATAAATATGCCGGAAAGATTCTATTGTCCTGCTATGGCCGTTGCAATACTGTATAAACTGACTGGAAAATAAAATTTTATTGACATTTTCCATTAATATCGTGATGAGCTACCTTTCTTGCATATATAAGGAGGAAAGATTCTATT
>NW_016935429.1:0-755 GCF_001483705.2 Eufriesea mexicana
AATTTTGCATCGAGATTCTATTGCATTGTAATGGCCGTAGCACGCCTACAGAATCTATCCTTCCTATTTACGTAAGAGAGTTAGCTCACCACGATATAAGCCGTAAATGCAAATAGAATTGAATTTTCTTGTCAAATTCTGCAGCATTCCAATGGATATAGCACGCCAGTAGAATCTTTCCGCATTATATACGCAAGAAAGTTAGGTCACCTCGATAGTAGCCGATAATGTCAATAAAATTGAATTTTCCAGGCAGGTTCTATAGCATCGCAATGACAATAGCACGCCAAATCGCAATGACAATAGCACGCCAATAGGATATTTCTTCCTTATTTATGCAAGAAATCTAGATCACCACGATGTAAGTCGAAAATGTCAATAAAAATGAATTTGCCAACCAGATTCTATAGCAGTGCAAGGGCTATATTACTCCAATAGTATCATTCCATATTATTTGTGCGGGAAAGGCTTCTCACTACAGTATCAGTTATAAATGTCCACAAAATCGAGTTTTCCAGCCAGATTCTGTAGCATTGCAATGGATATGGCGCGCCAATAGAATATTTAATCATTATTTTCCTAAGAAAGCTAATTGACGACGATATTAGTCGAAAATGTGAATAAAATTATATTTTCCAGGCAGATTCTACAGCATTGCAATGGCTATAGCACGCCAATATAATCTTTGCTCTATATATATGCAAGAAAGTCGGTTCACCACGATATTAGACGAAAATGTCAATAAAATTGAATTT
>NW_016935430.1:0-813 GCF_001483705.2 Eufriesea mexicana
TGACGCAGCCTAACGTGCCGAGACCACTATTGCTGGACACTGCAGAGCAAAGCAGAAAATATTAGAACGCAGTAGAGCGCAGAAATCCGCGGACAGCTGTGTATAGCTTAAAAGCCTGATATATTCTATCCTAACCTAACAAAACGTAGCATAGCTCAACCTAACCTGACGTGAACACTATTGCTGGCCTCCACAGAGAAAAGCAGAACATATTAGTGGAGAGGAGTGCGCAGAAATCCATGGAATCGCTGCGTATAGCTGATAAGTCAAAATTATCCAAACCTAACCCAAGCCAACGTAACATAAGCAAACGAAACATAACTCTAGCTAACGTGCCGAGACCACTGAGTTGCCAACCGCACGTCAGGCAAGCAGAATATACTAGAGCACAGTAGAGCGCAAAAATCCAACGAATAGCTGTGTACAGCACAAAAATGGTAGCTGTCCTAGCCTAACCTAACCAAACATAACATAACCAAACGTAACCTATCTCCATCTACCTGTCCTAAACCACTATTGCTGACCTCACTGACCAAAGCAGAGCATATTAGAGCATCGTAGAGCACTGAAATCGACCAAACAGCCATGTATACCATGAAAGACTATGCTATCCCCTCCTAACCTGGCCAATCGTAACACAACCGAACTAAAAGTAACTCAGCCTAACGTGCCTAGCCCTGTATTGCTAATCTTTACAGAGCCAACCAGAATATACCAGAGCTCAGTAGAGCGCAGAAACCCGGCGCATTGCCGTGTAAAGTACAAAAGACGAAGGTATCTCAACTTAACCTGACCTAACCTAACGTATTCGAA
>NW_016935431.1:0-552 GCF_001483705.2 Eufriesea mexicana
TACCACGATAATCAAATGTATCCAAACCTAACCCAAACTAACTTAACCCAGCCATACGTAGCATGGCTCAACCTAGCGGGACGAGATCACTATTACTGGCCTCCCCATAGTCGATCAGAGCATACGAGAGCACAATGGAGAGCAGAAACCGGCCATATAGCAGAGTACAGCGCAAAAGTCGCACCTATCCTGACCAAACCTAACCCAAACTGGCAAAGCAAAACGTAACATAACAGAGCCTACCGTGCCGAGGCCACTATTGCTGCCCTCCCCAGAACCAAGCACAAGATATTAGAGCACAGTAGAGCGCAGAAATTCACCGAGGAGCAGTGTATTGCCCAAAAATCAAAGCCACCATGACCAAGCCTAAACTAACGCAACCTAGCCAAACGTAACGTGACCCAACCTATCGTGCCACGACCGCCATTGCTGGCCTCTCCAGAGTCGAGCGTGGTATAGTAGAGCAACGAAGAGCGCAGAAGTCCACCGAATAGTAGTTTATAGCAAAAAAGTCGAAGATATCCTACTTTAACCTAACCGAACGTAACGTAA
>NW_016935432.1:0-205 GCF_001483705.2 Eufriesea mexicana
ATGTATGGTTGGAAGTATGTGTGGATGGACGGATGTCTGGATGGATGGATGTATGGATGTATGCATGTAAGGATGGATGTGTGGATGGATGCATGGTTGTATGTATGTATGTATTTATGAATAGATGGATCCATGGGTGGATGGATGTATGTGTAGATGTATGTATGAATGTATGGATTGATGGATATATGGATGGATGCATGTA
>NW_016935432.1:414-673 GCF_001483705.2 Eufriesea mexicana
GTATTAATGTGTGTGTGGATTTATGGATGGATGGATGTATGGATGGGTGAGTGCATGGATGAATGGATGGATATATGGATGGATGTATGTTTGGATGTATGGATGGTATAAGGATGGAAGAATGGATGGATGTATGGAAGGATGGATGCATGGATGGATGGATGGACGGTTGTGAGGATGCGTGTACCTATGAATGTGTGGTTGTTTCGATGTATGGATGTATGGATGCTTGTATGGAAGGGCGTATGTATGGGTGTCT
>NW_016935433.1:0-222 GCF_001483705.2 Eufriesea mexicana
CTAACTAATCGTACCGTAACCCAACACACACAAACGAAGCCTGACTAAACATAACGCGCAGAGACAGCTACTGCTGGCATCGGCAGAGCCAAGCTGATAATATTATCGCACTATAGGTCGCAGGAGCCCACGTAACAACAGACAAAAGCTCTACAGTCGAAGATATACTCCCTTAACCTAACCACACGTAACATAAGCGAGCGTAACCTAACTGAACCTAAA
>NW_016935434.1:0-2018 GCF_001483705.2 Eufriesea mexicana
CCAGTCAGATTCTATAGCATTGCAATGGCAATAGCATGCCAATAGAACCTTTCCTCCTTATTTATGCAATAAAATTTGCTCACCACGATATTAGTCGAAAATGTCATTAAAATTGAATTTTCCTGTCAGATTCTATAGCATTGCAATGGCTATAGCACTCCAGAAGGTTCTTTCCTCTTCATTTATGCACGAAAGTTAGCTCACCACGATATTAGTGGAAAATGTCAATAAATTTGAGTTTTCCTACCACTTTCTATACCACTGCTATGGCTATAGCAAGCCAATCGAATCTTCCCTCCTTATTTACGCAGGAAAATTAGAACGCAGGAAAATGAGCTCACCACAATATTAGTCGAAAATGTCAATGAAATTGGATTTTCCAGCCAGATTCTATAGCAATGCAATGGCTATAGCACGGCAGTAGAATATTTCCCCCTTATTTATGCAAGAAAGCTAGCTCACCACGATATTAGTCGAAAATGTCAATAAAATTGGACTTTCCATACAGATTCCATAGCACTGAAATGGCTATAGCACGCCAATTGCATCATTCCTCCTTATTTATGAAGGAAAGTCATCTCACCACGATATAAGCCAAAAATGTCAATAAAATTTAAGTTTCCAGGCAGATTTTGCAGGATTGCAATGGCTATAGCACACCAAAAGTATCTCTCCTCCTTCCTTATTCAAGGAAGGTAGCTCACCACGATATTCGTCGAAAATGTCAGTAAAATTGTTTTTTCCAGGAAGATTCTCTAGCATTGCAATGCCTATTGTTCGCCAATAGAATCTTTCCTCCATAATTATGCGAGATAGTTAACTCACCACGATATTAGTGGAAACTGTCAATAAAATTGAACTATCCAGCCAGATTCTATTGCATTGCGACGGCGAGAGTACCCCAATTGTATCTTTCCTCCTTATTTATGCAAGAAAGTTAGCTCACCACGAAATTAGTGGAAAATGTTAATAAGTTCGAATTTTCCAACCACTATCTATACCATCGCAAAGTCTATAGCACGCCAATAGAATCTTTCCTCCTTACTTATGCAAGAAAGGTGGCTCACCTCGATATCAGTCGAAACTGCCAATAAAATTGAACTTTCCAGACTGATACTATAGCAATGCAATGGCTATAGCAGGGCAATAGAATCTTTCCTCCTTACTTATGCAAGAATGTTTGCTCACCACTATATTAGTCGAAAATGTCAGTAAAATTGAATTTTCCAACCAGGTTGCAGAGCATTGCAATGGCTATAGCACGCCATTAGAATATTTATATATATATAATGCTATAGAATCTGACTGGAAAATTCAATTTTATTGACATTTCCGTCTAATATCGCGGTGAGCTAATTTTATTGCATAAACAAGGAGAAAAGATTCGATTCGCATGCTATAGCCACTGCAATGCTATAGAATCTGACTGGAAAATTCAATTTTATTGACATTTTCGACTAATATCGTGGTGAGCTAATTTTATTGCATAAATAAGGAGAAAAGATTCTATTGGTATGCTATAGCCATTGCAATGCTATAGAATCTGAATGGAAAATTCAATTTTATTGATATAAATAAGCTAAATTAAGCTTGTAGATTCATAACCTATTGATATATTGTTTCAATATTTTGTATAAATATTTTTTGGCAAGTAGATGGCTGTACTTGCTATTGGACTGTAGACGTCAGGTGATCCATTCACCGAGCTATAACAGGTTATAGATTCAGAATGGATCTGTTCTCTGGCAAGTAGATGGCTGTACTTGCTATTCTACTGTAGACGTTAGGTGATCTATTCACCAAGCTATAACAGGTTATAGATTCTGAATTTATTTATTAATAATACATTATTAATTTTAATAATTTAGCTTTATTTATAAATTTTAGTTCAGTATAATTAAAATTTTGTTTTTACAAATAGAAGAATAAAATTTTATAATTTTAAAATTTATGAATTTTGGATTTTAGTTAATTTAATAATATAAAATTTGCAGTTTTATTTTATACTTTTTTATAAA
>NW_016935435.1:0-620 GCF_001483705.2 Eufriesea mexicana
TACGGTTTGTAATGTCACAATTGGTTATATTAGGAGAGGGCTGCAATGACTTTTGTGCTATACGCCGCTGTTCGGTGGACTTCTACTCACTACATTGCTCTAATATGTTCTGTCCGACACTGGGGAGGCCAGTAATAGCTGTTTCGGTGCGTCAGGTTGAGTTACGCTACGTTTGGTTAGGTTATGTTAACTTGCGCTAGGTTTGGATTGCTTTGACTTTCGTTGTATAGACTATTGTTCAGCGGGTTTCTGCGCTCTACTATGCACTAGCATGTCTTGCTTAGTTCTGGGGTGGCCAGAAATAGTGGTCTCGGCACGATAGGATGTGATATGATACGTTTGGTTATGTTATGACAGCAGCTCTGGTTAGGTTTGGTTAGCTTCGACTTTTCTGCTGTACATTGCGATTCTATGGATCTCTGCGCCCTAATCTCCTTCACTAAGCTTTGCTTGGCTCCGTGGTGGCTAGCAATAGTAGTCGCGGCACGTTGGTCTGCGTTTGGTTGCGTTCGGTTGTGCTTCGTCGGTTATGTATGGACATGAGAGCTTTGAGTCTGGTGCTATGCACTGCCACTCTGTGGGTTCCTGCGCCCTACGTTGCTCTGGTAGACTCTGCTCGA
>NW_016935436.1:0-651 GCF_001483705.2 Eufriesea mexicana
CCATCATATCCGAGAATTGCGCGAGGACAGAGACGATGGCAGGCAAGAGCAAAAACCTGCACGTCCCATACGTTCGCGCCTTCCGTATGTGCGCGAGTGTGGTGTATTCGGCAGGCAGGGAGATGAGTCTCCAAGTAACAGCCGGTCGTGCCCAAGAGACAATGGCGGAGAGGGTCCGCGTGCTGATGGCGGAGATCGCCGGCCTGCGGAAGAAGGAAAAGGATGTCTCCCAGCAGGCGGTTATAGCTGACTTGCGGGAGAACGATGCCTCCCAACAGGCGGAGATCGCCTCCTTGCGCGCGGAGCTGCATCAGGAGCGGAGGCGGGTAATCGTCGACCCCGCGTCCGCTCGAAATGCGCGTGCGTCCGCGGGCGCCGGAGCAGCGGCACCGGCGCCCGACTTCGGTATGGAGGCTGCCTTCGCGGCACTCGCCTTTCGTCTCCGAATCGACGAAAAGTTCAAGGAGCTCGTGCGTACGCTCCCCGTGGCGGCCGGGCGGGATGCGCCTGCCCGAGTGCCGGAGCAAGCGAGTTCCAACGCCGGCCTGCGCTCGCGGCCTGTACTGGTGGCCTCGGCGGTCTCTGTCACGGGCGCTTCCCGTGGCGGGCCCGCTGACGCCCAGGCGAAGGACCCGGTCGCGGCCCCGGTCG
>NW_016935437.1:0-933 GCF_001483705.2 Eufriesea mexicana
ATTCAAGGCAATCTTGTCCCAACCTAACCAAACGTAACATAAGCAGACTTAACGTAACCCAAAGTTACGTGCCACAATCGCCATTGCTAGCCTCACGAGAGCTAACCAGAGTGTAGCAGAGTAATGTAGGACCTTGGAACATTCCGAATAGCAGTGCATAGACCAAAAGTCAAAGCTACCCTAACCAAACCTAACAAAACCTGACATAACCGAGCGTAACATAACAGAACCAAACTTGCCGAGAGCACTATTCCTGGGATACACACAGACAAGCAGGTTGTCGTTGCGCGCAGAAGAACGCAGAAGCCCATAGGGTAGCAGTGTGTTGCACAAAGGTATAAGTTACCCTAACGCAACACAACGTTCCCTAACATGGCCAAACACAATGTAACCCAAGCTAGCGTGAGGTGACCACTACTACTGGCCTCCGAATAGTCGAGCAGTGCAAGGTAGAGCAATATAGAGCGTAGTAATCCGCCGAACAGCGGAGTATGGCACAAAAGTCGGAGCTACCCTATCCTAACGTAACCAATCGTAACACTACTAAACGTATCCTAACGCAAACTAATGGGACATGGCCACTAATGCTGGCACCTCCAGAGTCGAGCAAAGTGTAGTACATCAAAAAAGAGCGCAGAAAGCCAACAAACAGCAATGTATACCACAAAAGTCAAGGACAACCTGACATAACCATGCCTAACTTATCCCAACCGAGCGTAGAATAACTAAACCTAACGTGCCGCGAACACAGTTACTGGCCACCCCAGGGACGAGCAGAGCATAGTAGAGAAACGAAGAGCGTAGAAGTCCTCCGAATAGCGGTGTAGAGCGCAAAAGTAAAAGCTATCATATCCTAACACATCCAAATCAAGTATAACCTAACGCAACCTAACCTAAGCTCACGTGCCGAGACCACTATTGCTGACCTCCCCA
>NW_016935438.1:0-867 GCF_001483705.2 Eufriesea mexicana
TTTTTGTCAGGCGTGGGCAGCTATGACTCTTTGGATATACCCTGCGATCCTATGGACTTCGGAACCCTCGTCTCCTCTAATCTCTTCTGCATGGTGTTGCGGAGACCAGCAATAGTGGACTCGCGACGTTAGTCTTAGATTGTCTACGTTTGGATAGGTTAGTATATGCCGGGTTTGTTGCGTCTTTCTTTGACTTCTGTGTTACACACTACTATTAGATGGCTGTCTGTGCTCTACTGTTCGCCGGTATATTCTGCTTTTCTCCGGAAAGGCCAGCAACAGCGATCTCGGGGCGTTAGGTTATGTTAGGATACGTTCCGTTGTGTCACGTTTGGTTAGGTTAGGTTAGGATATCTTTTACTTTTGTGCTTTGCACTTATGTGCGGCGGATTTCTGCGCTCTTCTGCGCTCTTGTATATTCAGCTTGGCTCTGGGGAGGGCAGCAATAGTGTGGTAGGTTACATTAGGTTACGTTCGGTTCGGTCAGGTTAAGCCAGGTTTGGCTAGGATATTTTTGTCCTTTTTGCTACACACAGCTATTTGGTGACTTTCTGCTCCCTACTGTGCTCTAGTATGTTCTGCGTGTCTCTGGGAGTGCCAGCAATAGCGGCCTCGGCGCGTTAGGTTGAGTTAAGCTTCGTTCGGTTATGTTACGTTGGGATACGTTAGGGCAGGTTAGATTGAACGATTGTGCCATGCACTGATATTCTATGGTCCTCTGCGCTCTACTCTGCTGTAATATTTTTTGCTTCGCTCTGAAGAGGGAAGCGATAGTGGTCTCGGCAGGTAAGGAGGAATTACGTTACGTTTGGTTACGTTAGGCTTGGCCACGCTTGGTTGGGATGGCTTCGACCTTTGCGCAATACA
>NW_016935438.1:9755-10231 GCF_001483705.2 Eufriesea mexicana
TCTATGTCCTTTGTGCTATACAATGCACTTCGGTAGATTTCTGCGCTCTACATTGCTCTACTAAATGCTGCTCGTCACTGGAGATGCCAGCACCATCGGTCACGGCTTTATGTTCACTTATGCTACGTTTGGTTGGGCTAGGCTAGGCGAGGTTAGGTTAGGTTATATTCGACTTTTGAAATATACACTGCTATTTGGTGGATTTCTGCTCTCCACATTGCTCTACAATACTCTGCTCGTCTCCGTGCAGGCGATCAATAACGGTCGCGGCATGTTAGGTTTGGTCCGGGTATGTATGGCCAGTTTAGGTTAGGCTAAGAGATGTTAGGATAGCTTTGACTTTCGTGCTGTACACTTTTATTCGATGTAATCCTGTTATTTTCCGTGCTCTATTAGATTCTGCTTGGCTACTGGAGGCCAGGAGCAATGGTCGCTGCTCACTATATTGAGATCTGCTGCATTCAGTTAGGTTAGGT
>NW_016935439.1:0-206 GCF_001483705.2 Eufriesea mexicana
ATAGGATGAGTTAGGTCACGTTTGGTTAGACTAGGTTAGGACAAGTTTGGGTTGGATAGCTTCGACTTCCGTGCTATGCACAGTTATTCGGTGGATTTCTGTGCTCTACTCTGCTGTAATATATTCTGAATGGGCCTGGGGATGCCAGCAATCGTGGCCGCGGCGCGTCATGTTGATGAAGGCTAGGTTCGTTTATGTTAAGATTG
>NW_016935440.1:0-686 GCF_001483705.2 Eufriesea mexicana
GTTTATTGACATTTTCGGCTAATATTGTGGTGACATATCTTTCTTGTATATACAAGGACGAAATATTCCTCAGGCGAGCTTTTGTCATTGCGATGCTATAGAACCTGGCTGGAAAATTGAATTTTATTGATATTTTCGAATAACATCGTGGTGAACTAACTTTCTTGCATAAATATGCACGAATTATTCTATTGGCGTTCTATAGCAGTAGCAAAGGTATAGTATCTGGCAGGAAAATTCAATTTTATAGACGCTTTCAACTAATATCGTGGTGGGCGAGGTTTCATGCATAAAGAAGGAAGAAATATCCTATTGGCGTGCTATAGCCATTGCAATGCTCTAGAATCTGCCTGGAAAATTGAATTTTATTGATATTTTCGAATAACACCGTCGTCACCTAACTTTCTCGTATAAATACGGACGAATTATTCTATTGGCGTGCTAAAGCAGTAGCATAGGTATAGAATCCGGCAGGAAAATTCAACTTTATAGACGTTTTCGACTCATATCGTGGTGGGCGAGGTTTCTTGCATAAATAGGGAGGAAATATCCTATTGTCGTGCTATAGCAAATGCAATGATATAGAATCTGTCTGAAAAAATACAATTTTATTGACATTTTCAATTAATATCGTGGTGACGTAATTTTCTTGCATATATAAGGAGGAAAGATTCTACCGGCGTGCT
>NW_016935441.1:0-1434 GCF_001483705.2 Eufriesea mexicana
GCCCATCCTAACCTAGTCAAACGTAGCACACCCAAACATAACCTATCTCAACCTAGCTTGACGGGACCACCATTTCTCACCTCCACAGAGGCAAGCTGAACGTACTAGAGCACAGTTGTGCGCAGCGGTCCACCGCATTGGAGTGAATAGCAGAAAGCATGAAGATACCCGGACCAAACTAGACATATGGAAACCAAGCGGAACGTAGCATAACCCAAACTAACATGCCGCGACCGCAGCTCCAGGCGTCCTAAAGACAAGCACAATATTGTAGAGCACAGTAGATCACAGGAATCCACCACATAATAGTGTATAGTACGAAAGTCAAAGCTATACTATCTAAGTTTAGCCTAACCAAATCAAACCAAACGTAACCTAAGACGCGCTAACGTGGCAGAACCACCACTGCTCGCTCCCCATGGTAGGTCGGAGTATTGTAGAGCAATGTGGAGCGTCGAAAAGCAACGAATAGCGATGTATAGCACAAAAGCCAGAGAAATCCTAGACAAACCTTGCTAACCTGAGACAACAATGTGTAACCTAACACAGCCTTACGCGCCGAGACCACTACTACGGGCCACCACGGTGCCAATCAGTGCATATTAGAGCACACTGGTGCGCAGGAATCATGCGAATAGCAGTGTATAGCACAAAAGTCAAAGTGGCCTGTTCCAACCTGGCCAAACCTAACACACCAAACGTAACATAGAGCAGCCTATCGTGACGCGACCACACTTTCTGGCCTCCACAGAGACAAGCTGAATGTTCTTGAGCACGGTAGTGCGCAGGATACACAGCGTTGCCGTGTACAACGAAGAAGTCGAAGATAACGCCTTTATACCTGACCTAACATAACCAAAGGAATCGTAGGCCATCACAGCACAGCGAGCCGAGACCACTACTGCTGTACCCACCAGAGCAAAGCAGAACATACTAGAGCACACTAGAACGCAGGGGTCAACCGATTACCAGTGTACTGCACAAAAGTCATAACTACCCTATCCTAATATGTCCAAACTTTGCATAACCAAAGGTAACATAACTCAAACTAACGTACCGCGAACACTATTGCTGGCCTCGCCAGAGTCGAGCAGAAAATATTAATGGACAGTAGAGCGCCCATATCCATGGAATCGCTGTGTACACATCAATAGTCATAGATGTCCGAACCTAAACCAGGATAACATAACCTAACCAACTGTAGCCAAAACTCGACATAAGTGCCGCGGCCACTGCTTGCGGCCGCCGCTGAACCAAGCAGAATAATGTAGAGCACAGTATATCACAGGAATCAACATGGCAGTAATGTACAGCGCGAAAGATAAAGCTATCCAAACAAAACATAGCGCAACCTAACCAAAGGTAGCGCAGCCTGACTGAAGCTAACGTGCAACGGCCACCATTGCTTGCCACCCCAGAGTCGATTGGAGCATA
>NW_016935442.1:0-697 GCF_001483705.2 Eufriesea mexicana
TGCCTATAATTCCAACTTTGCTATACAACTATAAATGTTCATGAATTAATTACAAAAACTTGTGAATTTATTAATCTTCTACTGTCGAATTGATTTCTGGTATAAAGTTCGAATAAAAATTTTACCGCCTGCGATCAGCGCCATCTATTATTTGGCTCCAAATGCTCCAAAAGCAATAGGAATATAGAATAGGCAATATTTGACTCCAAATGCTCCAAAAGCAATAGGAATATAGAATAGGCAAGGAGGTCGTCGAGGAGTTCGTCACGTGGTACACAATGATAGAGAGGGGATAGAAAAGGATAAAATGGCTCCGGTAGTGAAAAATTATTAATTACTCAATTTCCGTAAACCATTTGTGAACTTTTATAATTTCATTGCAAAGCTGGAACTTCAGGCTGCATTCCTATATAATTTTCGTAAAGAATTTAACTCTAAATTGTTAGTTATTGATTTTTGTTTTATGGCGTCTATGATTTCGTGACGCGACCATCATGACCTTCAGTGAAAATATTTATTACTAAATGAAACTAGAAGCAAAATGTGATTAAAAGTTATATGAGAAGATTCGCAAGGACATTATCTTTCTAACGAGTGCATAAAGTTTCATAAAAAAAGATTCGCAAGGACATTATCTTTCTAACGAGTGCATAAAGTTTCATAAATTAATTGCATAAAGGATAGTAATTAATGAAAA
>NW_016935443.1:0-5124 GCF_001483705.2 Eufriesea mexicana
GTGTTATGTTTGGTTAAGCTAGTTTGGGATAAGTTTGGTTAGGATAGCTTCGACTTTCGTGCTTTACACTGACATGCGGTGGCTTTCTGCGCTCTATATTGCTTCACTATAACCTGCCGGACTATGGGTGGCCAGTGATAGTGGCCTCTGTATGTTAGTTTTGTTGGGTTTCGTGTCGCTGGGAAAGGTAGGGAAGGTTTGGTCATGATTAATTCGACTTCTGCGCTGTACACCGCTACACGGTTGATTCCTGCGTTCAGCATTGCCCTACTATACTCTGCTCGAAACTGGGGAGGCAAGAATTCGTGGTTGAGGCAAGTAGGTTTGAGTTGGGTTACGTTTGGTACTGTGAGGTTAGGTTAAGGTTGATTACGATAGCTTTGACCTTCGTGCTATACACCGTTATCCGTTGGATGCCTGTGATCTGCGGTACTCCGCAATATTCTGCTTGGCTGTAGGGAGGCCAGCAACAGTGCTCGGGGCACGTCATTTTCAATTAGGTTATGTTTGGTTAGGTTAGGGTGGGCTGAGATTGGTTAGTATAGCTTCGACTTTCGTGCTATACACTGATATGCGGTGGCTTTCTGCGCTCTACATTGCTTCACTATGACCTGCCAGACTCTGGGTGGCCAGTGATGGTGGCCTCTGTATATTAGTTTTCTTAAGTTTCGTGTCGCTGGGAAAGGTAGGGAAGGTTTGGTCAGGATTAATTCGACTTCTGCGCTGTACACCGCTACACGGTTGATTCCTGCGTTCAGCATTGCCCTACTATACTATGCTCGAAACTGAGGAGGCAAGAATTCGTGGTTGAGGCAAGTAAGTTTGAGTTGGGTTACGTTTGGTACTGTGAGGTTAGGTTAAGGTTGATTGCGATAGCTTTGACCTTCGTGCTATACACCGTTATCCGTTGGATGCCTGTGATCTGCGGTACTCTGCAATATTCTGCTTGGCTGTAGGGAGGCCAGCAACAGTGCTCGGGGCACGTAATTTTCAATTAGGTTATGTTTGGTTAGGTTAGGGTGGGCTGAGATTGGTTAGTATAGCTTCGACTTTCGCGCTATACACTGATATGCGGTGGACTTCTGCGCTCTACATTGCTTCACTATGACCTGCCAGACTCTGGGTGGCCAGTGATGGTGGCCTCTGTATATTAGTTTTCTTAAGTTTCGTGTCGCTGGGAAAGGTAGGGAAGGTTTGGTCAGGATTAATTCGACTTCTGCGCTGTACACCGCTACACGGTTGATTCCTGCGTTCAGCATTGCCCTACTATACTATGCTCGAAACTGAGGAGGCAAGAATTCGTGGTTGAGGCAAGTAAGTTTGAGTTGGGTTACGTTTGGTACTGTGAGGTTAGGTTAAGGTTGATTGCGATAGCTTTGACCTTGTGCTATACACCGTTATCCGTTGGATGCCTGTTATCTGCGGTACTCTGCAATATTCTGCTTGGCTGTAGGGAGGCCAGGAACAGTGCTCGGGGCACGTAATTTTCAATTAGGTTATGTTTGGTTAGGTCAGGGTGGGCTGAGATTGGTTAGTATAGCTTCGACTTTCGTGCTATACACTGATATGCGGTGGATTTCTGCGCTCTGCATTGCTTTATTATAACCTGCCGGACTCTGGGAGGCCAGTGATAGTGGCCTCTGCATGTTAGTTTTGTTACGTTTCGTATCGCTGGGAAAGGTAGGGAAGGTTTGGTCAGGATTAATTCGACTTCTGCGCTGTACACTGCTACACGGTTGATTCCTGCGTTCAGCATTGCCCTACTATACTCTGCTCGAACCTGAGGAGGCAAGAATTCGTGGTTCAGGCCAGGAAGTTTGAGTTGGGTTACGTTTGGTACTGTGAGGTTAGCTTAAGTTTGATTACGATAGCTCTGACCTTCGTGCTATACACCGTTATAGGTTGGATGCCTGATATCTGCGGTACTCTGATATATTCTGCTTGGCTCTAGGGAGGCCAGCAACAGTGGTCGGGGCACGTAATTTTCAATTAGGTTATGTTTGGTTAAGTTAGGGTGGGCTGAGAGTGGTTCGTATAGCTTCGACTTTCGTGCTATACATTGTTCTTCGGCGGATTTCTGTGATCTAAATTGATGTACTGCATTCTGTCAGCTCTGGGGAGTCCGGTGGCAGAGGTCGCGGCACGCTCGTGTGAGTTACGCTACGTTCTGGTATGTCTCGTTAGGTGTTGTTAGGTTAGAAAGTCTACGGCTTTTGAGCTATTCGCAGCAATGTGGTGGACTTCTGCGCACTACTGTGCTCTAGTCCATTCTGATCGTCTATGTGGAGGGCTGCAATAGTGGTTTCGACATGTTAGGTTGACTTGGGATATGTTTGCGTATGTTACGTTTGGCTAGGTTAGTAGGGGCTCACATGGCTTTTGTGCTGTACACCACCTTCCCTGGATTTCTGCGCTCTAATGTGGTCTAATACGTACTGTTTCTCTCTGGTGTGACCTGTAATAGTGTTCTCAGCACGTTAGTTTGAGTTAGGTTACGTTTCGTTGGGTTCGGTTGGGAAGCTCCTGTTAGGATTTCTTCGTCGTTTGTGCCATACGTTGTTATTTCGGGAACTCCTGCGCTGTTCATTGCTCTAATATACTCAGCTCGACTCATGGGATGCGAGCAATAGTGACCGTGGCAAGTTAGATTAAATTATGTTACGTTTGGTTAGGTTAGGTAAGGTTGGTTTAGGTTATTTCTGGTCTGCTTAGCTCTGACTTTCTTACTATACACTCTTATTCGGTGGATTTCTGTGATCTACTATGCTCTACTGCATGCTGCTTCTCTCTGGGGAGGCAAGCGACAGTGGTCTCGGCACGTTAGGTTGAGTTATGTTACGTTTGGCTAGGTTAGGTTAGGACAGGTTAGGCTAGTGCTTCTTCGACTTTTGTGCTATTCAATGCAATGCGGTGGGTTTCTGCGCACTTCTGTGACCTAGTATGATTGGCTTGGTTGTGGGGTTGCCAGCAATGGAGTTCTCCGCTCGTTAGGTTTAGTTACTCATCGTTTGGATAGGTTAGGTTAGGTTATCTTGGACCATTCTGCTATGCATTGCCAACTGGTGGCTTTCCGCGCTCTGCTTGCCTCTACTGAACCCTGCTCGACCCTCGGGCTGCGAGCAATGGTGGTCTCGGCACGTTAGGTTGAGTTAGGCTACGTTCGGTTAGGTTTGGTTAGGTTAGGTTTGGTCAGGATATCTTTGCCTTTTCTGATAATCCACATGTGATCGTCACCGCAGGCGGTATCCAGGGACGGATACCGGGGCGGTGCAGGTATATCGGCACACGCCATCCTTCTGGGAACGAGCGAATGCTGGCAGCTTGCCTCCACGTGGCCCCCGCTGGTAACGAGGCTGCGGGCTGCTAGACAACCCGGAGGCGCTGCCAAGTGAACTGCTTCCCGCAAGGGTAGGTCCAACTTGTCCGATGATCCTTCAGCGGTGAGGGCAGGGTTTCTCCAAGCCGCGTGTCCAACAACTACATACGCGTACCCCTGTGGCGGCGACGCTTGAAAGTACAATAACATCTTTTTCGCGAAGCCGTTATAAAGCATTAGCTCGAGGCACGGCGCGGTCGCCAGTTGGCGGAACCCGGTAACGCGCACAATACTTGCCTTTTCTGATATAAACTGCAATTCGGTGGATTCCTTCGCTCTACTCTGCTCTGCTATGTTCCGCTTTGCACAGCGGAGGCCAGCAATATTGATCTCGGCGGTCTAGGTTGAGTTAGGTTGCGTTCGGTTATATTAGGTTTGTCTGGGTTTGGTTAGGATACCTATGATTTTTCTGCTGTCCATTTCCATTCTGTGGACTTCTGCGCCCCGCGCTAATCTAATATGCTCTTCTTGGCTCTGGTGAGGCCAGCAATGGCGGCTTCGGCACGTCAGGTTTGGTTAGATTAACTATGGCTTGTCTAGGTTATGTTAGGTTTGGTTAGGATAGCTTTGACTTTTCTGCTTTACATTGGGATTCCAATGATTTCTGCGATCTATTCCTCTCTAATATGTTCCACTTGAATGTTTGGGTGCCAGCAATATCTTTCGTGGCAAGTTAAAGTGAGTCACGTAACGTACGGTTACGTTGCGATTGGCTATGTTAGGATAGGATTGCCATGGGATTTGTGCTATGCACAGCTATTCCGTGCATTTCTGCGCTATCCTGTGCTCCAGTATGTTCTGCTTGGCGCTGGGGAGTCCAGCCGAAGTGTCATCAGCACGTTGGCTTTAGTTCTGATACGTTCGGTTATGTTGCGTTTGGCAACATTATGGCAGGGTTGCTTTGACTTTTGTACTATACTGTGTTGTTCGGTGGATTTCGGTGCCCTACTGCGCTCTAGTATGTCCTGCTTGGATATGGGAAAGACGGGAAGAGCGTTCTCGCCACGTTACGTTGAGCTACGCTACGATTGGTTGGTTTAGGTTAGTTCATGTAGGGATTGGATTTTCTTGCCTCTCCCGTTATGCACTGCAATGCGGCGGGTTTCAGTGCTTTGCCGTTCCCCAGTATATTCTGCTTGTGTCTGGGGAGGCCAGCAACAGTGTCCTAGGAACGTTAGTTTTAGTTCGGTTACGTTTTATTATGTATCGTTTGGTTAGGTTAGGATAGGGTAGCTTTGACTTTTGTGCTATACGCTGTTAATCTATGCGACCACTATTGCTGGTCTCCCCACGGGCAAGCAGTATATAGTAGAGCACAGTAGAGCGTAGAAGTCCACCGAAAATCAATGTGTACCACGAAAGTCATATCTATCCAAGCCCAACCCAAACTAGCGCAACGTAGCCAAACGTAGCCTAATTCAACATAACCGCCCGAGACCACTATTAATGGCCTCCCCAGAGTCGAGAAGAGTACAGTAGGGTTGCGTAGGGTGTAGAAATCCCCCGAACACCAGTGTATAGCACAAAGGTCAAATCTAGCCTCTCCTTGCCTATCCAAACGTAATATAACGAAACGCATCCTAGCTTAACCTAACCTGCCGATGCCGATATTGCTGACCTCCACAAAGTGAAGCAGCATATACGAGAGCACAACACAGCGCATTAATCCACCGCAATGCAGTGTACAGCACAAGAGTGGAAGCTATCCTATCCTAACCTAACCAAACGTAATATAACCAAACGTAACC
>NW_016935443.1:7961-9746 GCF_001483705.2 Eufriesea mexicana
TCTCGCCACGTTACGTTGAGCTACGCTACGATTGGTTGGTTTAGGTTAGTTCATGTAGGGATTGGATTTTCTTGCCTCTCCCGTTATGCACTGCAATGCGGCGGGTTTCAGTGCTTTGCCGTTCCCCAGTATATTCTGCTTGTGTCTGGGGAGGCCAGCAACAGTGTCCTAGGAACGTTAGTTTTAGTTCGGTTACGTTTTATTATGTATCGTTTGGTTAGGTTAGGATAGGGTAGCTTTGACTTTTGTGCTATACGCTGTTAATCTATGCGACCACTATTGCTGGTCTCCCCACGGGCAAGCAGTATATAGTAGAGCACAGTAGAGCGTAGAAGTCCACCGAAAATCAATGTGTACCACGAAAGTCATATCTATCCAAGCCCAACCCAAACTAGCGCAACGTAGCCAAACGTAGCCTAATTCAACATAACCGCCCGAGACCACTATTAATGGCCTTCCCAGGGTCGAGCAGAGTAGAGTAGAGTGACGTAGGGTGTAGAAATCCATCGAATACCAGTGTATAGCACAAGGGTCAAATCTCGCCTCTCCTAGCCGATTCAAACGTAATATAACGAAACTCAACATAGCTTAACCTAACGTACCGAGGCCGATGTTGCTGACCTCCCCAGAGTCAAGCAGAATATACAAAAGCACAACACAGCGCATTAATCCACCGCATTGCAGTGTACAGCACAATAGTGGGAGCTACCATGTCCTAACCTAACCAAACGTATCAAAACCAAACGCAACTAATCTCAGACTAACGTGCCGAGACTAATACTGCTACATCCGCGTAGCCAAGCAGAGTGTACTAGAGCATAGCAGAGCACAGGAGTCCACCTAATAGCAGTGTATAGCGCAAAAGTCAAAGCCAACCTATCCCAACCTGTACGAACGTAACGTAACCGAACGTAGCCTAACCCTGCCTATCGTGCCACTACCACTATTACTGTCATGCATAGAGACGAGCAGATTATGCTGGGGCACACTAGAGCGCTGTAGGCCTCCAACAAGCAGCATATAGCACAAAAGTCAGAGACATACTAACATAAATTAACCGAAAGTAGAATAACTATACGTAACCTGCCGAGAACACTACTGCTGGCGTCTCCAGCGCAAGGCAGCGCACCTTAGAGCACCGTGGAGAGCCGAAAGCCACCAAATAGCAGTGTATAGCACAAAAGTCAGAGATATCCTAACAAAACCTGACCAAACCTAACATAACCAAACGTAACAAAACTTATCCTAACGTGCCGGGAACACTATTGCTGGCATCCCCGGCGCCAAGCAGAGCATATTAGGGAGAAGCAGGGCACAGATATCCACCGGATAGCAGTGCATGGCACAAAAGTCGGGGCTAAACAATCCTAACCTAACCAAACGTAGCATAAGCAGACGTAACGTACCACAAACTGAAGTGCCACGACCACTGCTGCTGGCCACACTAGAGCAAAGCAGATTATAGCAGAGCAATGTTGAACGCTGAGAGCGCCCGAAAAACAGTGTATAGCGCAAAAGTCAAAGCTATCCTTACCAAACGTAAGTAAACCTATCACAACAAAGCGAAACACAACTCAACCCAAAGTGCTGAGGACATTACACCTGGCGTCTACGGAGACAGGCAGAGCGTGATAGCGCACAGAGGTGCGCCGAAGACCGTAGGATAGCAGTGTGTATCACAAAAGTCGGAGCTGTCCTAACTTAACACTACGTTACCTAACGTAGCCGGACGTATTGTATTTCAACCCATCTTGCCGCGACCGCTGCTGCTGGCCGCCACGAGGC
>NW_016935444.1:0-207 GCF_001483705.2 Eufriesea mexicana
ATTTTCGACTAATATCGTCGTGAGCTATCTTTCTTGGATGAATGTGGACGAAAGATTCTACCGGCGTGCTATAGCCATTGCAATGCTATAGATTCTGGCTGGAAAATTCTATTCTATTAACATTTTCAACTAATATCGTGGTGAGCTAATTTTGTCGGATGAATGTGGACGAAGGATTCTATTGGCGTGCCGTAGCCATTGCAATTC
>NW_016935444.1:358-1500 GCF_001483705.2 Eufriesea mexicana
CGAAAATTCAATTTCATTGACATTTTCGACTAATATCGTCGTGAGCTAACTTTCTTGTATAAGGAGGAAAGACAATATTGCCGTACTATAGCCAATACAATGCTATAGTGTCTGCCTCGAAAATTCAACTTTATTGACATTTTCGAATGATATCGTGGTGATGTAACTTTCTTGCATAAATACGGAGAAAAGACACTATTGGCCAGCTATGGCCAGTGCAGTTATGTAGTATCTGGACGGAATATTCAGATTTATTGACATTTTCGACTCATATCGTGGAGAGGTAACTTTCTTGCATAAATACGGAGAAAAGACACTATTGGCCAGCTATGGCCAGTGCAGTTATGTAGTATCTGGACGGAATATTCAGATTTATTGACATTTTCGACTCATATCGTGGAGAGGTAACTTTCTTGCATAAATACGGAGAAAAGACACTATTGGCCAGCTATGGCCAGTGCAGTTATGTAGTATCTGGACGGAATATTCAGATTTATTGACATTTTCGACTAATATCGTGGTGAGCTCGCATCCTAGCATAAATGAGGAGGAAAGATTCTATTGGCACGCAATACCCATTACAATGCTATAGAATCTGCCAACGAAAATTCAATTCTAATAACAATTTCGACTTCTATCGTTGTGTGGTGACCTTCTTGCATAAATAAGTAGGAAAGATACCCTTGGCGCGATATAGCCATTGCAATGCTGTAGAGCATGGCCAGAATATTCAATCTTACTGTCATTTTCGGCTAATATCGTGGTGACCTAACCTTCTTGAATGTGTACGGAGGAAAGATTCTACTGGAGAGCTATAGCCATAGCAATTCTGTAGTATCTGGATGGAAAATTCAATTTTATTGACATTTTCGACAAATATCGTGGCTAGCTATCTTTCTTGCATAAATAATGAGGAGAGAATCTACTGGCGTGCTATAGCCATTGCAACGCTGTAGTATCTGGCACCAAAATTCAATTTCATTGACATTTTCGACTAATATCGTCGTGAGCTAACTTTCTCGTATAAATAAGGAGGAAAGATACTATTACCGTGCTATAGCCAATACAATGCTATAGTTTCTGCCTCGAAAATTCATCTTTATTGACATTCTCGAATAATATCGTGGTGATGTAACTTTCTT
>NW_016935446.1:0-329 GCF_001483705.2 Eufriesea mexicana
AGGCCTGGTCAGGTCAGGACAGTCTGGTCAGGTCAGGTCAGTCAGGACAGGTCAGGTCTGGTATGGCCGCTTAAAGTCAGGACAGGTCAGTTCAGTTCAGGTCAGGTCAGATCAGTTAGGTCAGGTCACGTCAAGTCAGGTCAGGTCATGTCAGATCAGGTCAGGTCAGGTCAGGTCAGGTAATGTCATGTCACGTAAGGTCAGTTCTTGTCAGTTCAGGTCAGGCCAGGTCAGCCCATGTCAGGTCTGGTCAGGGCAGGTCAGGCCACGTCAGGTCAGGTCTCTTCTGGAAAAGTCAGGTCAGTTCGGTTCAGGTCAGGACATTACTG
>NW_016935447.1:0-511 GCF_001483705.2 Eufriesea mexicana
GTAAGAATGTATGTATGTATGCAAGTATGGATGTATGGATGAATGGACGTATGGATGTACGAACGTATGAATGTACGGATGAATGGATGTATGGATGTATGGATCGATGGATGGATGTATGGATGTATGGATGTATGTATGAATGTATGAATGGATGTACGAATCTATGGATGTACGGATGTATGGATGTATGGATGTATATCTGTATGGATGCATGTATGGATGGATGGATGGCTGGATGGATGTATGGATGGATGGACGTATGGATCGATGGATGTATGGATGGTTGGATGTATGAGTGGATGTATGTATGGAAGTATTGGTATATGGTTGTGTGGATCTATGAATGTATGTTGGGATGGATGTATGGATGGATAGATGTATGAATCGATCGGTGTATGGATGGGTGGTTGTATGGATGGATGGATGTATGGAGGATTGTATGGACGGATGTATGTACGGATTGATGGACGTATGGATGGATGTTCGTATGGATGGATTGAGGTATGGA
>NW_016935448.1:0-580 GCF_001483705.2 Eufriesea mexicana
GTGAATAGATCGCCTAACGCCATCAATTCCATGGAAAGTACAGATATCTACATGCCAGAAAATCGGTCTTTTCGAAATCTATAACCTATTATAGCTTGGTGAATAGATCGCCTAACGCCTTCAATCCAATGGCAAATACAGCCATCTACTTGCTAGGGAAATGGTCTATTCAAAATCTATAACCTGCTGTAGCTTGGTGAATAGATCGCCTTACGCCTTCAATCCAATGGCAAGTACAGCCATCTACTTGCCAGAGAATAGGACTATTCGAAATCTGTAACATGTTATAGCTTGGTGAATAGATCGCCTAACGCATTCGATCCAATGTCAAGTACGGCCATCTACATGCCAGAGAATAGGTCTATTCAAAGTCTATATTCTGTTATAGCTAGGCGTATAGATCGCCTGACGCCTTCAATCCAATGGCAATAACAGTCATCTACTTGCCAGAGAATAGGTCTATTCAAAATCTATAATCCGTTATAGCTTGGTGAATAGATCGCAATGGCAAGTACAGACATCCACTTGCCAGAAAATAAGTCTATTCAAAATCTACAACCTGTTATAGCTTGGTGAATAG
>NW_016935449.1:0-840 GCF_001483705.2 Eufriesea mexicana
CGCCAGCAATAGCGGTCTCGACCTGTTAGGTTGAGTTAGGTTACATTTGGTTATGTTACGTTTTGCTATGTTAGGACAGGCTACTTTGATCATTGTGCAACACGCTGCAATTCGGTGGATTTCTACGCTCTATGTGCTCTAATATGCACTGCTTGGATCTACGATGGCCATCAACAGCCGTCGCAGCACGTTATATTGTGTTATTCTACGTTTGGTTAGCTTAGGTTAAGCAAGGCTTTGTTTGGGTGTCCTCGACTTTTGTGCTATACACTGCTATTCGGTGTATTTCTGCGCTCTACATTGCTATAATATACTCTGCACGACTCTGGGATGGCAAGTAATTGTGGTCGTGGCACGTTATTTTCGGTTAGGTTGTGATCGGACAGGTAAGGTTAGGATAAGTTTCGTTAAGCTGGCTGTGTCCTCCGTGCTATACACGATTATCCGGTGGATTTCTGTGATCCACGGTGCTCTATTATACTCTGCTTGGCTCTGGGGATGCCAGCAGCAGTGTTAGCGGCACGTCATGTTCAACTATACAAAGTTTTATTGGCTTAGGTTAGGGCAGGTTGGATTAGGATGACCTCAACCTTTGTAGCATGCACTGCTATTTGGTGCGTTCCTGCCCTCTACGTTGCTCTTCTATACTCTGCTCGACTCTCGGGATGCGAGCAGTAGTGGGCACGGCACGTTGAATTGAGCTTGGTTACGTTTGGTCTGGTATGTTAGGTTAAGTCTGGTTACGATAGCCTCCACCTTCGTGCTGTACACTGTTATTCAGTGGATTTCTATAGTCTACTTTGTCCTGCTACGCTCTGCTTTTATCTGGGGCGGCCAGGA
>NW_016935450.1:0-391 GCF_001483705.2 Eufriesea mexicana
TGGACGGATGTACGGAAGTGCGAATGTATGGATGTATGGCTGTCTGCATGTATGGATGTATGGGTGGATGGATGTATCGAATGATGGACGTACGAATGGATGCATTTATGGAAGTATGGATGTGGGGATGTATGTATGAATGTATGTATGGATGGATGGATGTATGGTTGGATGGATTTATGGAAGGGTGCATGGGTGGATATATGTATAGGTGTATGCATGTATGTATGTATGGATGCATTAACGGATGTATCTATGGATGCATGTATGGATGAGTGTATGGGTGTATGCATGGATGTATGGATGTGTGTATGGACGTATGTATGGATGTCCGTATGGATGGATGAGTGCATGGATGGAAGGATTTGTGGACGTATGGATGTGTGGATGT
>NW_016935450.1:466-687 GCF_001483705.2 Eufriesea mexicana
ATGTATGGCTGTATTTGCGTTATGGATGAACGGAGGTATGTATGCATGTATGTATGTAAGTAAGAATATATGCATGTACGGAGGAATGAATGTATGGATATGTGGGTGGACGAATGAATGTGTGAATGGACGGTAGAATGTATGTATGTATGGATGCTTGTATGGATGAATGTATGGATATATGTATGGTTGTATGGATGGATGGATGCATCGAACGACAG
>NW_016935451.1:0-229 GCF_001483705.2 Eufriesea mexicana
GCCATCTGCTTGCCAGTGAATAGGTATATTCATAATCTATAACCTGTTATAGCTGGGTGAATACATCGCCCAACGCCCTCAATCCAATGGCAAGTACAGCCATCTACTTTCCAGAGTATAGGTCAATTCAAAGTCTATAACCAACCAGACAATAAGTATATTCAAAATATATTACCTTTTATAGCATGGTGAATAGATTGCCTAACGCCTTCAATCCAATGGCAAGTAC
>NW_016935451.1:260-677 GCF_001483705.2 Eufriesea mexicana
ATAATCTGTTATAGCCTGGTGTATAAACGCCTAACGCCTTCAATCCCATGGCAAGTACAGCCATCTACTTGCCAGAGAATTGGTCTTTTCAAAATCTATAATCCGTTGTAGCTTGGTGAATAGGTCGCCCGACGCATTCAATACAATGGAAAGTACACCCATTTTCTTGCCAGAGAATATGTCTATTGAAAATCTATAATCTGTTATAACTTGGTGAATAGATAGCCTAACGCCTTGAATCCAATGGCAAGTACAGCCACCTTCATGCCAGAGAATAGGCCCATTCAAAATCTGTAACCTGTTATAGCTTGGTGAATAGATCGCCTATCGCATCCAATCGAATTGCAAGTACAGCCATCTACTTGCAAGAGAATACGTGTATTCAAAATCTATAATTTGTTATAGCTTGGTGAATCG
>NW_016935452.1:0-875 GCF_001483705.2 Eufriesea mexicana
CATTGACATTTTCGGACATTATCGTGGTGAGCTGATCTCCTTGCATATATAAGTGGGAAAGATCCTATTGGCGTGCTTTAACCATTGCAATGATATTTAATCTGGATGGAAAATACAATTTTATTGACATTTTCAACAAATATCGTGGGGAGCTAACTATCTTGCATAAATAAGGAGGAAAGATTATATTGGCGTGCTTTAACCATTGCAATGATATTTAATCTGGATGGAAAATACAATTTTATTGACATTTTCAACAAATATCGTGGGGAGCTAACTATCTTGCATAAATAAGGAGGAAAGATTATATTGGCGTGCTTTAACCATTGCAATGATATTTAATCTGGATGGAAAATACAATTTTATTGACATTTTCAACAAATATCGTGGGGAGCTAACTATCTTGCATAAATAAGGAGGAAAAATTCCATTCGCTGCTGTAGCCCTGCAGTGCAACAGAATCTGGCTGGAAAATTCAGTTTTATTGATATTTTCGAGTATTATCGTGTTAAGCTAGCTATCTTGCATAAATAAGAAGGAAAGAATCTATTGACGTGCTATAGCCGTTGTAATGCTATAGAACCTGTCTGGAACAATCAATTTTATTGACATTCACGGACAATATCGTGGTGAGCTATCTTCGTTGCATAAATAAGGAGGAAAGTTTCTATTGGCGTGTTGTAGCCATTGCATTGCTGTAGAATCATGCTGGAAAATTAAATTTTATTGACATTTTCGACTTATATCGTGTTAAGCAAGCTATCTTGCATAAATAAGGAGGAAAGATTCTATACTGACGTGCTATAGCCGTAGTAATGCTATCGAACCTGTCTGGAACAAACAATTTTATTGACATTCACGGATAATATCGTGGT
>NW_016935453.1:0-1158 GCF_001483705.2 Eufriesea mexicana
CTGTGCTCTAGTACATCCTGCTTGTCCCTGTGGAGGCCAGCAATAGTGGTCGCGGGCGTTGCGCTGTGTCAGGTTACGTTTGGCTGTGTTACGGTTGGTTATGTTGGTATAGGACTGCTTTCTCTATTGTGCCATACACAACAATACGGCGGGTTTCTGAGCTCTAGTGTGCTCTAGTGTATTCTCCTTGGCTCTGGGGATGACGGCAATTATTTTCTCGCAGCGTTAGGTTTATTAATGTTACGTATGTTTATGATACGTTTGGCTGGGCAAGGATACGCTAGCCATGACTTTTGTCCTATACACTGCTACTCGGTAGATTGCGGCTTTCTGCTGTGCTCTAGTAAATTCTGCTTGCCCCTGGGGAAGCCAACCGTGGGGGTCTCGGCCCGTTAGGTTCTGATATATTACGTACGTTTTTGTTATGTTTGGTTAGGCTAGGATACGGTAGCCTTGACTTCTGCGCTGTACGCCGTTATTCGGTGGACTTCTGCATTCTACAGTGCTCTAATATGTTCAGCTTGGCTCCGTGGAGGACAGCTACAGTGGGCGTCACGTTAGGCTGTGGTAGATTACGCATGGCTGTGTTATGTTTGGCCATGATAGCACATGATAGCATTGACATTTGTGCTATACACTGCTGATTGGCGGATTTTGGCCCTCTACTGTGCTCTAGTACATTCTGCTTGGCTATGGGGAGGCCAGAAGTAATACACTCGGCCCGTAAGGCGGAGTTATGTTGCGTTTGCTTATGTTGCCTATGGTTAGGCTAGGATAGGATAACTCTCACTTTGGCGCCACTCCCTGATTTTTGGTGGATTTCTCCGCTCCACTGCGCCCTGATATGGTCTTCTTTGCTCTGGGGATGCTAGGAATTGTGGCAGCGGCACGGTTGTCTGTGTTACGTTCCGTGTGTTTGATTTATGCTGGCATGGGTTAGGATAGGGTAGCTTTGAGTTTTCTGTCATACGCTGCGGATCTATGGATTTCTGCGCCCTACTCTCCCCTAATATGTTGTTCATGGCGCTGGGGTGGACAGGAATGAATGTATGAGAATGCTATCCTTTGTCAGGTTACGTTTGGTTGTGTTACGATTGACTACGTAAGCAAAGGATGGCTCCAACTTTTGTGCTGTACACTGCTATTCTGTGCATTCCT
>NW_016935454.1:0-226 GCF_001483705.2 Eufriesea mexicana
GTAGGTTACGCTAGGTTCTGTGAAATTAGGTTCTGTTATGTTTGGTTATGTTGGGTTATATTATGTTAGGTTAGGTTAGGTTAGGTTAGGTTTGGTTAGGTCGGGTTGGGTTAGGTTAGGTTGGCTTGGGTTCCTTGGGTTCGGATGGGTGATGTTTGGTTATGTAGGTTATGCTAGGTTCTGTGAAATTAGGTTCGGTTATGTTTGGTTATGTTGGGTTATATTA
>NW_016935455.1:0-2696 GCF_001483705.2 Eufriesea mexicana
TAGTATGAAATGTACGTCTCTGGGGAGGCCAGCAATACCGGTCGCGGCATGTCTGGCTCGGGTGTGTTTTGTTCGGTTGGTTTAGGCTAGGGTACGTTTGGTTAATATGGCTTTGATTTTTGTGCTATACACTCCTGTTCGATGGGTCTCTGCCCTCTACTCTGCTCTAATATGCTCTGCTTGGCTCTGCGGACGCTAGCAATACAGGTTTCGGCTCGTTAGGTTGAGCTATGCTACGTTCGATTGGGTTATGTTAGTTCTGGCTAGGTCTGGGTAGCTTTGGCGTTTGTACTGTACACAGATATTCGGTAGATTTCTACGCTCTACTGTGATCTAATGTTTCCTGCTTTGCTCTGGGAATTCAAGAAGCAGTGGCCACTGCGCGTTTCGGCGGTGTCAGGTTACGTTTGGTTAAGTTACGTTTGTTTGCGTTCGGCTACGATATCGATGAATCTCGTGCTATACACAGCCATTGTGTGGACCTCTGCGCTCTACTCTCCACAAATATGCCCCGCTTGGCGATGGTGAGTCCAGCAGTACATGGCAAGGCACGTTGGGTTTGGACTGATTGCGCCTGGTTATTTTGGGTTAGGTCTGGGAGGGTTAGGGTATCTTCTACTTTTCTGCTTTGCGCTTCAATGCGGCGGGTTTCTGAGCTCCGCTGCGTTCTAGTATATTCTGCTTGACTCTGGGAGGTCAGTAATATTTGTGTGGACACGTTATGTTGAGGTACGTTACGTTTGGGTATGTTACGTTTGGTTTTCTTAGGACTGGATGAGTATGTCTTTTGCGCTATATACTGCTACTCGGTGTACTTCTGCGTTGTTGATTCCTCTACTGCACTTTGCTCGATACCGGGAAGGCCAGGAATAGCGGTCGTGGCACTATAGGTTTTCTTAGGTTACGTTCGGAAATGTTAGTTTTGGTTACGTTTGGTTAGGATGGCTTTCATTTTTGTGTTATACACTGCTATTCGGTGGATTTCTGCGCTCCGCTCTGATCTAATATGCTCTGCTTTGCCCTGTGGGGGCCAGCATGGGAGGTCTCGGCTCGTTCGGTTTAGCTATTCCACGTCCGGTTAGGTCAGGTTGGGTCAGGTTAGGTTAGGATATCTTTCACTTTTGAGCTACAAGTTGCTATTTGGTGGATTTCTGGATCTACGTTGCTCTAATATGCTCTGCTTTGCTCTGGGGAGGCCTGAAATAGTATTCTCGTCACGTTATGTTCAGTTAAGCTACGTACGGTTAGGTCAGGTTAGGAGAGATTAGGTTAGGATATCTTTGAGTAATATGCTAAACGCTGCAATGCGGTGGATTACTGCGCTCTGATGTGCTCTATTATATACTGCGTGGCTCCAGGGAGGTCAGCAATAGTGGTCTATGCATGTTAGGTTGTGTTAGGTCACGTTTCGTTGCATAATGTTTTGTTACGTCAGGCTAGGATATCTTCGACTTTTGCGCTCCACAGTGCAACACGGTGTGTTTCTGCGCACTTCATTGCTCCACTATACTCTGCACGAATCTGGGGAGGTCAGTAGTAGTGGACTCTGAACGTTAGGTTGTGTTAGGCTACGTTAGGTTATGTTGCGTTTGTTTGGGTTATGCACGGATAACCTTGACTCTCGTGGTATACACTGTTTTTCGGAGCACCTCTTCACTCTACTGTGCTCTAGTATGGTTTGCCTCGCCCTGGTGAAGACAGTAATGGTGGTCTCGGCAGGTTAGGCTGAGATATGATACGTTTGGTTAGGTTATGTGAGCCTTGGTTATATTCGGATAGTTCCGACATTTCTGGTATACACTGCGACACATTGGATTTGTGCGCTCTGCTCTCCTGTAATATGTTCTGCTTGGCCATGGGGATAGTTATCTCGGCACGAGTAGGGCGCAGAAATCAGCCGCACTGGAGTGCAAAGCATAAAAGTAAGACACAACCTAACCTAGCCTGACACAGCTTAACCTAGCCGAGCGAAGCCTGTCTCAACCTAACGTGATGAGACCACCGTTACTGGCATCCGCAGCGCCAAGCAGAGCATATTAGAGAAAAGTAAAGCACAGGCATTCACCGAATTGCTGTGTATAGCACAGAAGTCAAAGCTATTCTATCCTATCCTGACAAAACGGAACATAATCGATCGCTACGGACGCAACATGACGTGCCACAACCGCTATTGCTGCCATCGCGAGGGCTTAACAGAGTGTAGAAGAGCAATGAAGAGAGAGGATATCGACGGAATA
Source organism: Eufriesea mexicana (assembly GCF_001483705.2). Lineage (NCBI taxonomy): Eukaryota > Metazoa > Arthropoda > Insecta > Hymenoptera > Apidae > Eufriesea > Eufriesea mexicana. The sequence continues at coordinate 2,238 of NW_016935455.1, forward strand.
GCAGTGTATAGCAGGAAAAACAAAGCTACCCTAGACAAACGTATTCTAACCTAGCCAAGACAAGAGTCACCTAACTCAACCTAGCTTGCCGAGACCGCCATTGCAAGCCTCCCCAGAGCCTAGCAGCACATACTAGAGCATAGTAGACCGCATAAATCGACCAAATAGCAGTGTATAGAACAAAAGTCAAAGATATCCTATCCTAACATAACCAAACGTAACATGGCCAAACTTAACCAAACACAATCTAACATGGTAAGACCGCTATTACTGAGCTCCGACAGCAAATCAGAACATGTTTGTAGAGCGCAGAAATGCACCTAATAGCAATGCAGAGCACAAAAGTCGTTGCTATCTGAGCCTAACATAAGCAAACGTAATAATCCCTACCTAGCATAGCGTAACTCATCCAAACGTACCTAGGCCACTATTGCTGACCTCACCAGAGCACAGCAGAAT
>NW_016935456.1:0-5279 GCF_001483705.2 Eufriesea mexicana
CTTTCTTCTCGCAACACACGCAGAATATCCAGCAGTTTTTAATACCCTTCGCACAGTTTTCGAACTTACATCTTTTTGACACTCTTTATTTAATAATAATAATTCTGAGTTCCGAAGAGTTTAATTTAGGAATTTTCTTCACTTCGTTTACAATTTTACGTTTTTCTCTAACAGATAACTTGGGAGGACGACCACATCTATTCGCACTATCAAAATCTGATCGATTTATAAATCGTTTTACAATGCTTCTAATAGTGAAACGACTACAATGCTTCTAATAGTGAAACGACTTTTGTTAATAATTTGTGATATTTCGCTATAAGATTTTCGCATTTTATACAAATTTAGTATTATTTCTCTTTCTTCACTCGTCGTTTTTTTCGCTTTTCTTGACATTATTACCTTTTCTTACTTTGCTTGTTGCTGAAGTTGACTGAAGTTTAGGATGACTGTTGTTAAAAATGACAAACAGGGTGCCATCTAATTAGATTTTAAAATGACGATCGGAAATTTTTCAAACAAATGCGGATATACTACATTTAGCACCGTGTGCCAATACTTTTGTCCACCCATAAAATGTTCAATAAATACATTTTTGTTATTGTTTAATGAATGAATGTGTGGTGGCCCGCGCACAAGCGCGCCAACATACAATGTTGCGCGACGACTCCCTTTGGTGGTCCGGCGGCACGCGGTGCCCGAGCCGCCAAACATACATTGTATCGGCGGAGACAATGTCTCCAGCCAAAATCGTCGCTGAAGATACGTCGCGTTTTCGGCATGAGTTTCGAAGAGTCAGTCGAGCTCGAGCTCTCGCCAGCGACGCAACCTACACAGGATTTAATAAAGCTTCATCCTGCACCCACAAATGTATTTATATTATTGCTTCTACTATGTAATAAACTAGAATAGATATTAAATGAATATGTCAAAAAGTTTTTCCTTCAAATCGATTTGTTTAATAGTTATAAGCACTTGTACCACAACAACCATGCTGTGCCAATACTTTTGTCCAGCACTGTATATATTTTATAGAGAATTCCATATATGTATACTCAAATAGATTAACTTATAAAAATGTTCATTTTACAAGAAATAATTGTAATTGAATAAAGACCATAGAAACTATAATAAAATTTTTCAATATTTTTAAATGTATTGGTATAGTTTAGTGAAAAATTTCTCGGTCACTATATATGTACATTAGTGGTGTGCGACATCTCGAGATTTTGTGACCATAACAAGATGGCAAAGTTCGATCGGGCGAAATTTCAATACTCCCGTTTTGGATGGATTCAGATTCAACTCTGTATATCTGTACATAACACATTAATTATTACCAGAGATTTTATAAAAATTTGAGTATTATGTAATAAAACTTCGCTATATCAATAAAATCTTATCAATACTAATTTATCCCCCTCCTGATTCAAAATACATCCACTATAAAAATATTTTTTTATTAGATAGATATAATCTAAATATTGCTGTATGTAATGTATTTAAAGTTAAAATAATGATATTTTTTACTGTGGCTAGTCAATGACTATTTTTAAAAGTCTGAAATTCTTATAAGATGAAAAAGAAATCTCATTCATTCGATTAATAATTTTAGAGATGAAATTTAATTGATAGGATTAAAATATACCCAAATTGAAAAAAGAAATCTGTAGAATGAACAAGGATTATATTAAAAACATAGATAAAGTACAGAGTAGATTTCACGGGGTTGTAGAACTCTCTTACCATTTTCGTGTCACTCACTATGTTGCCGACAGAATATCGAAACTGATTATAACGTATAGCGGGAACTGGATTGTATTCAAATAAAATATTGGACTTTTTAATATAGATATAATAATTTTGAGAAGGTATGATTGTTATGAATCTATGTTATCGATAGTATAATAAAGTATTTTGAAATTTTGCCAAACTAAGCAATAAACATAATCAAAGTAGGAAATGGTATAAATTAAGAACTTTATGCAGAATTGATGAAATTAATTTTCATACGATTTCAAAAAATTAAAATATGCTGTAATTTATTACTAAGTCTATTCTTTACTTTATTTTAGCTATTTTTGGAATTATCGATCTAATTAAGTTCTAATGTGTCTCTTATACATAGATTTATTATAATTTTGTATTTTCTTAGATTATGAAAAATATTCATTTTCTTCTGTATTTCAAAGGTTTATAATAATACTTGAAGATTTGACGAATGATTAATTATAATCTTGAATAAAAGTTTTTAATCACGTTATAATATATATATATATATTTTACATGTGCATCTATGTACATTCATGTGATACACGGTACAGTACACGTCATTAATTGCGTTTATTTTCACATTCGATTTCATCTTGAAGATTACACGATAAGATACAAAAATTACTTATATCATTCAAAAGTTGTAGCATTGATTAGAACTTCAATATTAATTTTTAAGGGAACAGGTCATCTGCGGCTCATGATTCCTTTGAGATTTTTTATCTTTCTCCCACGTTGAGTAGAATAAAACGCAACGATAAAACATTCGACCTTGAAAAAATCGGATAAGGATAATTCTGCGGGAACCTTTTTTAACAGATCTCTACAGATCTACCTAGACGTGTAAAATGTAACCACTCTATGGTGATCGTGACATAATTTTTAAACACAGTAATGTTAACTAGTTTATTGTTATACTAATGTGCACGCAGAGTTCATCGATGATTTCTCAGCGACAGGGTGATACTATACTACATACTATTTATACTATTATTATATTTGTAACTTCACTCACGACTGCAAAATACCTTTTGAAAGAAGCTTTACAGAAGTTTACTACATGGAGGTGTGAACGTAATCGAGACCCTGGCCCGTAGGCCCAAAGCCAACTACCTCCATAACATATATTTTGGTATGTAATCTTGTCAATAAGAATATCGAGTTTGTATATCGTCAATAGGTCGTCCTCAATTGGCGACGGTTAATGACGAACCAAATTTCTTGAGACGGTATGTAATCTTGTCAATAAGAATATCGAGTTTGTATATCGTCAATAGGTCTATTGAATATCTCAATTGGCGACGGTTAATGACGAACCAAATTTCTTGAGGAAGGTTGTGGTTATAGTGAACTGTATTTTACGTAGTAGTTTCGGATAATTTTTCTGAACTGTTCGATTGGTATTGACTGACTTATCTGCTCTTCCTGATCTCTCGGTGGTTATATAATGTTCGACTGTCTGCTGATTGGTTGGTATGATGTTTGGGGTGTATGTTAACTTCAGCGTCCTTCGGTGGTGGTGGTTGTTTAAACAATCTAGACAATTGTGCTTGTCGTCTTGAAGGGTGATATATAGTTGTTTGTTACGGATTACCTAAGTGGTGGCTTAGGTGCTAAAGAAATGAAAGGGCGCTGACAGTAAGGATATAAACAGCCTTCTACTTGGGACATTGCGGTCCTAGGGCCGCATCACTGATACTTGTGAAACTTCAGAGCCTTCATACGGTCTATTCTAAACAAAGGACCGAACGAAATACCGGGACAACATTCCAAGGATTAACAGAATTCTTATTCTATTTCCATAATATTCTATATGTGTCGGAGAGATCCTATTGACGATCTAGTCTGTGAGAATAATGACCGAGTGACTCTACATGCGGAGAAATGAGACTACTTCTCTGAACAGATGGATTCATTTTTTGACGTCTATGTTAGGCATGCAATACCTAGAAAGGACGAATAAGGAATCTATTATCTGAATTGCAGGTATTAATTGAAGATACATTGATTTGCACCACTACTGGCGATATTTCATATCAAATATACACTGTCCAACTTGAGCGTGAAAAATTAAGCAACAGACACTTCGTGATTTGTAAAATCGATTTTTGTACAGTATACTGTGTTACGATAACTTTAAGTTTAGGAGAATAAAAAAATGTTATAAAGAAGAGGAAACAAAATTTCTATTTTCGTTTCGTTGAGTTAGGCATTGTATTTGTACGGAACATGTACACAAAGAATTGAATATAGAAGTCTATCTTATAATTAGTTATAAGTTATAGTTATCTTAAAATATAATAAAAATACAATAAAATTTTACAAATAACGCGTATCTACAAGATATTAGGAAATACAACGAGAATACGTTATAAAATACATTACAAGATTCATTGTAAAATATGTGTGAAAGAATACGTAAGATTAAACGAGCTCCGGTTGCCGATAAGGCGGCGTGAGTGAAGAGCACGTAGCAGTGATAACCGGAGTCTGAAATGGAAGCGGTGATCCGCTTGATCTTTGCGTGAATGAACAAAGGGGGCCCACTTTTAAAAAGGCAACTCGAGGAACGAGCCAGAGAGTCTTACGCGAGAGAGGAGAGCCACGTGTACTGTACCGAGAAGAATTAAGGAAAGTAGCCACCGAGAGTTAGAATCGAGTTCTTTCTCTCTCTCCCCTTACATGTGCATTACGTAATAAACAATAGACACGTTAATAATAAATATTTTTTATTTACTGACAATCGAAAATTGTTGAAAAAATAGTAGTTGAGTACAAACAAAAAATAGTTCGAAGATCTAAAAAGAAAACCGTTGCCTAGGGCATGTATGAGGCTCTCGTGTAGTCGGCTGGTATTCCAGGGTTTACAACTTTTCGCGAATTATTCGCGAGCTTTTCACGAGTTTCGATGTAGATATGCTCTTTAACTTGCCTCGTATTTGTAGATCGGTATGGTAGTCAAAGTTGGATCGCAAAATCTGTACGATATAAGGTCTATTCTGACGCATGTTGTGAAGAGTAGCATGTTTCATTTGCCTTAGGAAGATTACAATTTTTCTTATTTCTAAACATAAAGAATAGATGTACCTTGTACATGTACTTTTCCACTGTGAAAACTAGTAGAATAGCGTGGGTTGCTTCCTGCTACGAAAACTAGTATGCTCCTACCTGAGAAAAAGATAAAATATTGTTCAACATTCCGAAAGAAAGAGACAATCATTTCTTCGAACTGAAATAAAAGTTTTCTTCTATTCGCGTAAATTTGGTTAAATATTTTCTTGATAGAATTAAACGCTTCCCTTATAACAATCGTTGTCAACTATTAAGATCATAAATCAAAATGCTGCGTGTTCGTAAACATGCTACACACTGTGGAGGTATTCGAAATATGCTAATATTCGCAACAAGAACGAAACGATGAAACGTACTATTCTTCGTTAAGAACAGAAATGAGAAGAACTAGTCTTCTTAAAAGGCAACTGAAATATGCTACTTGTCGTAACGTT
>NW_016935457.1:0-378 GCF_001483705.2 Eufriesea mexicana
AGATTCAATGGTATCCCAACCAAACCTGACCAAGCATACGATAACCAAACGCAACCAAACTCAGACGAACGGGCCGACATTGCAGGCCTCCCCATAGCCAAGCAGGGTATACTAGAGCAAACTAGATCGCATATATACACCGAATAGCAGTGTATAGCACAGAAGTCAAAGTTATCCTATACTAAGGTAACTAATCTTAACGTACCAAGCGCAACCTAACAATACCTAACGTGCCGAGACAACTACTGCTGCCCTCGTCAGAGCCAAGCAGATCACATTAGAGGAGAGTAGAGCGCAGGAGTCCGTAGAATAGCTGTGCATAGCACAAAAGTCAAAGCTTCGTTATCGCAACATAGCCAAACGTAACAGGACCGAATG
>NW_016935458.1:0-704 GCF_001483705.2 Eufriesea mexicana
AGTCTGAGATATCCTATCCTAACATCCAAACGTAACAAAGCCGAACGTAGGATATCTCAACCTAACGTGCCGAGACCACTATTGCTGGTCTCCCCAGAGTCGAGCAGATCTTACTAGAAGACATTAGGACGCAAAAGTCCATAGAATCGCTGTGCATAGCAGAAAAGTCATATCTATCAGGATTTAACCCTAGCTAACATAACCTATCCAAACGTAGCATACATCAACGTAACGCACCGCGGCCGCTATTACAGGTCGACCCAGCGCCAGCGGCAGTGTAGTACAGAGCAGTCGCGCGCAGAAATCCGCCGAAAAAGTGTTGATGACGTGAATATCAATGATAACCCGGCCGAAATTAGCCCAACCTAAACGAACCGAACGTAGCATAACTCAACCTAACCTGCCGAGGCCATTGTTGTTGGCGTTCCCACGGCTATGCGTAATATAGTAGAGCACAATACAGGGCAGATATAGTCAGTATAGCAGCGTACAGCACGAAGGTCTAAGTTAACATGACCGAGCATAAGCGACCCTAACCTACTCACACGTAACATAACACAACAAGACGTGCCGCGAATGCTATTGCTGTACTCCAACTGCAGGAAATATTGGGAAAAAGTAGAGCGCAGGATTCGGTGGACAGGGGTGTATAGCACAAAAGTCTAAACTGTCCTATCCTAACCTCCCAGACGTAGCACAACCCA
>NW_016935459.1:0-681 GCF_001483705.2 Eufriesea mexicana
TGATGGTAGGATAGGATAGTTTAGTCTTTTGTGCTATATACTGCTATCGGCGGATTTCCGCGCTCTACGAATTTCTAACATTTTCTGCTTGGCTCAGGCGAGGCCAGCAATAGCGGTCTCCGCGCCTTAGGTTGGAATATTCTACGTTTTCTTATGAAACGTCTGGTTATCCTAGGAGAGGGTAGCTTTGCTTTTTGTGCCATACGCTGCTATTCGGTGTACTTCTCTGCTCCAATGTGCTCGAATATGTTCTGCCTGTCTCTGGAATGGCCAGTAGTTGTGCTCTCGGCACGCTGGGATATGTCAGGTTACGTTTCGTTAGGTTATGTTATGAAGGATTTGTCATAGTTTCTTTGACCTTTGTGCTGTACACTGATATTCGGTGGGTTCCTGCGATCTTCGGTGCTACAACACGGTGTGCTTTGCACTGCGGAGGTCAGCAATAGTGGTCTAGGTGCGTTAGGTTGTGCATGTTACATGGTTGTGCATGTTACGTTTGTTTATGCTACGTTTGGTATGGTTAGGATAGGATAGCCTGGACTTTTGTGCTATACACCGCACTTCGGTGGATTTCTATGCTCTACGAGGATCTACTACGCTCTGCACGACCCTCTGGATGCCTGCAATAGTGGCCGTAGCATGTTAGGCTGTGTTAGGATACGTTCGCTTGGGTTAGCTTAC
>NW_016935460.1:0-1678 GCF_001483705.2 Eufriesea mexicana
TTGCAATGCTATAGAATCTGCCTGGAAAATTCAATTTTATTGACATTTTCGACCAATATCGTGTCGAGCAAACGCACTTGCCTAAATAAGGAGGAAAGATTCTATTGACATGCTATAGCCATTGCAGTTGCATGGAATTTGCCTGAAAAATTCGATTTCATTGACATTTCCGACTAATATCCTGGTGAGAAGACACACTTGCATAAATAAGCATGAAATATACTGCTGGCGTGCTATAGCCATTGCAATGCTGTAGAATCTTGCTGGAAAAAAACATTTTTAGCGACATATTCGACTAATATCGCGGTGAAATAACTGTATTGCATTAATAAGAATGAAATATTCCATTGGCGCCCTATGGCCGTTACAATGCTATAGAATCTGGTTGGAAAATTCCATTTTATTGACATTTTCGACTAATATCGTGGTGGGCAAACCCACTTGCATAAATAAGCATGAAATATACTATCGGCGCGCAGTAGCCATTGCAATGCTATAGAATCTTGCTGGAAAATACATTTTTATTATTATTGACATGTGCCAATAATATCATGGTGGGCTAGCTTTCAAGCACAAATAATGAGGAAAGACTCTATTGGCAGGCTAAAGCCATGGCAATGCTATAGCGCCTGGTTGGAAAATTCAATTTTATTGACATTTGCAACTAATATCGTGGCGACCTATCTTCCTTGGGTGTATAAGGAGGAAAGATTCTGCTGGCGTTCTGTAGCTTCTGCAATGCTATAGAATCCGGCTGGAAAATTCAATTTCATTCAGGTTTTCGACAAGTATCGTGGTGACCTAACTTTCTTGCGTAAATAAGGACGATAGATACTATTTGCGTAGTATAGCCACTGAAATGCTATTGAATCTGGCTGGATAATAAAATATTACTGACGTTTTCGACTAATATCGTGGTGGGCTAACTTTCCTGCATATATAAGGAGGAATGATTCTACTGGCGTGCTATAGCCATTGAAATGCTGTAAAATCATGGCGGGAAAATATAATTTTATTGACATTTTCGACTAATATCGTGGTGAGCATACCCACTTGCATAAATTAGGATGAAATATACTATCGGCGCGCAATAACCATTGCAATGCTATAGAATCTTTCTGGAAAATACATTTTTATTGACATTTTCGACTGATATCATGGTGACCCAGTTTTTTTGGATATATAAGGAGGATAGATTCTACTGGCGTGCTGTAGCTATTGCAATGCTATAGAATCTGGCTGGAAAATTCAATTTTATTGACGTTTCCGACTAATATCGTGTTGACCCAACTTTCTTGCATAAATACGAACAATAGATATTTTTGGCGTGATACAGGCATTGAAATGCTATAGAATCTTGCCGGAAAATTCAATATTATTGACATTTTCGACTAATATCGTCGTGGGCTAACTTTCGTGCATAAATAAGGGGGAAAGATTCAAGTGGCGTTTTATAGCCATTGCAATGCTATAGAATCTGGCTGGAAAATACATTTTTGTTCACATTTTCCACTAATATCGGGGTGAGCTACCTTTCATGCATAAGTAATGAGGAAGGACTCTATTGGCAGGCTATAGCCATTGCAATGCTATAGAGCCTGGCTGGAAAATTCATTTTTATTGACATTTTCGACTAATATCGTGGCGACCTATCTTTCTTGGGTATATAAGGAGGAAA
>NW_016935461.1:0-472 GCF_001483705.2 Eufriesea mexicana
CACGGGAGTCTTTCGCTCGGTGGCATCTTACGGTGCTCCGATCTGGGCGAACGACTATTCCGCTGAGTCTGGCGATTTTCCGGCGAGTCGCTCACAGAATGGCTGTCAGGGACCTGCGCGGTTACAGCACGAAATCCCACGAGGCGGCGATGGTCCTGGCGAGTGTACCGCCGTTCGAACTGCAAGGCGTGGGTGAGGCCCGTATCAACGGTCCCCTACACCCTCGCGGCGGAGGTTCTCCTGAAGAAGGGGCCGCTCTGTTGAGGCGAAGGGTCCGACAGTCCGTGACGACCGTTTGGCGAGCGCGGCTGAGGAAGCCGAGAAGCCGGCGGCACTGAGCGATCGAGGCTGTGCTCCCCGTGCTGGATGCATGGCAGCACAGTGGCAGCCGGCATACTTTCCGCCTGACAAAGGTGCTAACCGGGCACGGGTGCTTCGGGGGGGTACCTGTGTCGCATCGGACGGGAACGTG
>NW_016935462.1:0-4630 GCF_001483705.2 Eufriesea mexicana
CGTGGTGAGCAAACCTTCTCGCATAAATAAGGAGGAAATATCCTATTGGCGTGCTGTAGACATAGCTATGCCATACGTCGGTCTGGAAAGTACCATTTTATTCACATTTTCGACGAATATCGTGGTGAACAAGCCTTCTTGCGTCCATGAGGAAGAAAGATCCTATCGGCGTGCTACGGACGTTGCAATGCAGTAGAAACCGAGTGGTAAGTTCAATTTTATTGAAGTTATCGACCAATATAGTGGTGAACATGTTTTCTCGCATAAATAAGGAGAAAACATTCTATTGGAGAGATGTATCCTTTGCAATGCTATAGAAACTGAGTGGAACGTTCAATTTTATTGACATTTTCGACTAATTTCGTAGTGAGCATGTTTTCTCGCATAAATAAGGAGGAAACATTCTATTGGCGAGATGTATCATATGCAATAAAATAGGAGCTGAATGGAACGTTCAATTTTATTGACATTTTCAACTAATATCGTGGTGAACAAGATTTCTTGCACAGATAAGGAGGAAAGATTCTATTGGCGTGCTACAGCCATAGTAATGCAACAGGATCACCCTGGAAATATCAATTCTATTGACATTTTCGGAAGGTGTCGCTGTGAGCCAACTTTCCCGCATTAATAACGAGGAAAGGTACTACTGGCGTTCTAAAGCCATTGCAATGCAACGGAATCTGACAGGAATGTTCAATTTTATTGACATTTTCGACGAATATTGTTGTCAGAAAATTTTCTCGCATAAATTAAGGGGAAATATCCCATTGGCGTGCTATAACCATAGCAATGCAGTAGAGCCAGAATGGAAAGCTCAATTTTATTGTGATCCTTGACTAATATCGTTGTGAGAACGCTTTCTCGCATAAATGAAGGGGAAAGATTCTACTGGCGTGATATAGCCATTGCAATACAATAGAAGGACACTGGAAAGTTCAATTTACTGACATTTTCGACTAATATCGTGATGAACAATCTTCCTCGCATAAATAAGGGGGATAGAGTCTATTGGCGTGCCATAGCCATTGTAATGCAATAGAATCTGACTGGGAAGTTCAATTTTGTTGACATTTTCGATTAATATCGTGGCGAACAATCTTTCTCGCATTAAAAAGTGGGAAACACGCTATTGGCGCGCTGCAACCATTGCAATGCAAAAGAGACTGACTGGATATACGAATTATATTGGCATTTCCGACTAATATCGTGGTGAGCAAACTTCCTCGCATAAGTAAGGAGGAAAGATCCTATTGGCGAGATATAGCCATTGCAGTGCAATAGAATCTGATGGAGGAAAGATTCTATTGGCGAGATATAGCCATTGCAGTGCAATAGAATCTTATTGGAAAGTTCAATTTTATTGACATTTTCCAATAACATCGTGGTGAGCAAACGTTCTCGCATAAATAAGTAGGCAACACAATATTGGCGTGCTTTAACCATTGCAATGCAAAAGAGACTGACTGGATATACTAACTTTATTTTTGACTAATATCGAGGTGAGCAAACTTTCTCGCATAAATAAGGAGGAAAGGTCCTAATGGCGTGTTGTATCCATTGCAATGCAATAGAATTTGTGCGGAAAGTTTAATTTTATTGACATTTTCGGCTTATACCGTGGTGAGCAGACCTTCTGGCAAAAATAAATTGGAAAGATCCTATTAGCGTGAAATATGCATTGCTATGCAATAGCGTCGGTCTGAAAGCTCAATTATATTGACATTTTCGGCTAATAACGTGGTGAACAAACTTCCTCGCATAAGTGAGGTGGATAGATTCTATTGGCGTGATATAGATATTGCCTTGCAATAGAATCTGACTGCAAAGTTCAATTTTATTGACAGTTTCGACTAATACGTTCGTGAGCAAGCTTTCTTGCGAAAATAAGGTGGAAATATACTTTTGGCGTGCTCTTCCAGTGCAATGCAATAGAACCGGAGCGGAAAGTTCAATTTCATTGACATTTTCGACTAATATAGTGTTGAGCAAGTTTCCTCGCATAAATAAGGGGGATAGATTCTATTGGCGTGCTATCGCCATAGCAACGAACAGAATCTGCCTGGAAAGTTCAATTTTATTGACATTTTCAACTAATATCGTGGTGTACAAGCTTTCTTGCACAGATAAGGATGAAAGATATTATTGGCGTTCTATAGCCATTGCAATGCAACGGAATCTGACAGGAATGTCCAGTTTTATTGACATTTTCGACTAATATCGTTGTGAGCAAACTTGCTCGCATAAATATGGAGGATAGATTCTATTCGCGTGCTGTGGCCATTGAGATGCAACAGAATCTGCATGGAATGGTCAATTTTATTAACATTTTCGACTAATATCGCGGTGAACAAACTTCCTCACATAAATAAGGAGGATAGATACCATTGGCGTGCTATAGCCATCTATATGCAATGGAGTCTGTCTGGAAAGCTCAATTTTATTGACATTTTCGTCTTATATCGTGGTGAGCAAGCGTTCATATATAAGTGCGGGGGAAAGATCCTATTGGCGCTATATAGACATTGGAATGCAATAGAGTCTGACTGGAAAGTTCAATTTTATGGACATTTTGGACTGGCTTCGTCGTGAGCAAACTTTCCTGAATAAATGCGGTGGAAAGATACTTTTCGTGTGAAGTAGCAATTGCAATGCAATAGATTCTGACTGTATAGTTCAATTTTATTCACATTTTCGATTAATATCGCGGTGAGCAAGCTCTCTCGCATAAGTAAGGTGGAAATATTCTATTGGCGAGTTATAGCCATTGCAGTGCAATAGGATCTGATTGGAAAGTTCAATTTTATTGACATTTTCCACATATATCGTGGTGAGCAAACCATCTCGCATAAACAAGGAGGAATGATCCTATTGGCTTGCTATAGCCATTGCTATGCAATTGAGTCTGACTGCCAAATTCAATTTTATTTACATTTTCGACTAAATCGTGATGTGCAAGCTTCCTCGCATAAATGATGGGGAAAGATTCTACTGGCGTGATATAGCCATTGCAATGCAACAGAAACTGACTGGAAAGCTCAATTTTATTGTAATTTTCGACGAATATCGTGGTGAACAAGCTTCATCGCATAAGTAAGTAGGATAGAATCTCTTGGCGTGCAATAGACATTGTAGTGCAATAGAATCTGACTGGAAAGTTCAATTTTGTTGACATTTTCGATTATTGCCGTGGTGAACAGTCTTTGTCGCATAGATTAGGAGAATAGATTTCATTTGCGTGCTACAGCCATTGATATGCAATAGAGTCTGAGTGGAAAGGTCAGCTTTATATATATTTCCGACCAATATCGTCGTGAACAAACTTTCTCGCATAAGTGAGGCGTATAGATTCTATTGGCGTGATATAGACATTGCCTTGCAATAGAATCTGACAGCAAAGTTCAATTTTATTGACAATTTCGACTAATACCATCGTGAGCAAGCTTTCTTGCATAAATAAGGTGGAAAGATACTTTTGACGTGCTGTGCCACAGCTATTCAATAGAACCAGACATGAAAGTTCAATCTTATTGGCATTTTCGACTAATATCGTGATGTGCTAACTTTCTCGCATAAATGAGCGGGAAAGTTTCTACTGACGTGATATAGCCATTGCAATGCAACTGAACCTAACTGGAAAACTCAATTTTATTGACATTTTCGTCTTATGTAGCGGTGAGCAAACTTTCATACGTAAGTGCGGAGGAAAGATTCTATTGGCGCTATATAGACATTGCAATGCAACAGAATCTGACTTGAAAGTACAATTTTATGGACATTCTCGACTAGTTTCGTCGTGAGCAACCTTTCCTGAATAAATACGGAGGAAAGATACTTTTGGCGTGAAGTAGCAATTGCAATGCAATGGATTCTGACTGTATAGCTCAACTTTATTGACATTTTCGATTAATATCGCGGTGAGCTAGCTTTCTCGCATAAGTCAGGAGGAAAGATTCTATTGGCTTGCTATTGCCATTGCTATGCAATAGAGTCTGATTGCCGAATTCAATTTTATTGTCATTTTCGACTAATATCATGGTGAGCAAACTTTCTTGCATAAGTAAGGAGGCTGGATTCTATTGGCGTGCTATGGCCATTACATTCCAATGGAATCTGTCTGAAAAGTTCAATTTTATTTACATTTTCAACTAATATCGTGGTGGACAAGCTTTCTTGCATCCATAAGGAGGAAAGGTCCTATTGGCGTGCTGTATCCATTGCAATGCTATAGAATCTGTCTGGAAAGTTTAATTTTATAGACATGTTTGGCTTATATCGTGGTGAGCAATCCTTCTCGCATAAATAAGGTGGAAAGGTATTACTGGCGTGCTGTAGACATTGCTATGCAACTGGGTCGGTCTGGAAAGCTCAATTTTGTTGACATTTTCGATTAATATCGTGGTGAACAATCTTCCTCGCATAAAAATGTAGGAAACACGATATTGGCGCGCTACAACCATTGCAATGCAAATGAGACTGACTGGATATACGAATTATATTGGCATTTCCGACTAATATCGTGGTGAGCAAACTTCCTCGCATAAGTAAGGAGGAAAGATTCTATTGGCGAGATATAGCCATTGCAGTGCAATAGCATCTGATTGGAAAGTTCAATTTTATTGACATTTTC
>NW_016935462.1:5256-9149 GCF_001483705.2 Eufriesea mexicana
AATTTCGGACTAATATCGTGGTGAGCAATCTTCCTCGCATAAACAAGCAGGAAACACACTACTGGCGTACTATATTCATTGCAATGCAAAAGAGACTAACTGGATATACGAATTTTTTTGACATTTTCGACTAATATCGCGGTTAACAATCTTCCTCGCATAAACAAGCAGGAAACACACTATTGGCGTACTATAGCCATTGCAATGCAAAAGGGACTGATTGGATATACGAATCTTGTTGACATTTTCGGCTAATATCGTGATGAGCATGCATTCCCGTATAAATAAGGAAGAAGGGTCCTAATGGTGTGCTGTATCCATTGCAATGCTTTAGAATCTGTCTGGAAGTTTAATTTTATTGACATTTTCGGCTTGTATCGTGGTGAGCAATCCTTCTCGCATAAATAAGGTGGAAAGATCTTATTGGCGTGCTGTAGACATTTATATGCAATGGAGTCGGTCTGAAAGTACAATTTTATTGTCATTTTCGACGAATATCGTGGTGAACAAGCTTCATTGCATAAGCAAGTAGGATAGAATCTATTGGCGTTCTGTAGCCATTGTAATGCACTAGAATCTGACTGGAAAGCTCAATTTTATTGACATTTTCGAATAATATCGTGGAGAACGAACTGTCTTGCATCCATGAGGAAGAAAGGTCCAATCGACGTGCTACATACGTTGAAATGCTATAGAAACAGACTGGAAAGTTCAATTTTATTGACATCTTGGACTAATATAGTGGCGAGCAAGTTTTCTCGCATAAATAAGGGGGATAGATTCTATTGGCGTGCTATAGCCATAGCAACGAACAGAATGTGCCTGGAAAGTTCAATTTTATTGACATTTTCAACTAATATCGTGGTGGACAAGCTTTCTTGCATCCATAAGGAGGAAAGGTCCTAACGGCGTGCTGTATCCATCACAATGCTAAAGAATCTGTCCGGAAAGTTTGGTTTCATTGACATTTTCGGCTTATATCGTGGCGAGCAATCCTTCTCGCGTAAATAAGGAGGAATGATGTTATTGGCTAGCTATAGCCAATGCTATGCAATAGAGTCTGTCTGCCAAGTTCAATTTTATTGACATTTTCGACTAATATCGTGGTGAACAAACTTCCTCGCATAAATATTTTGGATAGATTCTATTAGCGTGCTATAGCCATGGAATGCGATAGAATCTGACTGGAATGTTCAATTTTCTTGACATACTCGAATAATATCCAGGTGTGCAAACTTTCTTGCATAAATAAGGATGAAAGATACTGTTGGCGTGCTGTAGTCATTGCAATGCAGTAGAATCCGAGTGGGAAGTTCATTTTTATTGACATCATCGACTAATGTCGTAGTGAGCAAGCTTTCTCGCATAAATAAGTAGGAAACGCACTATTGGCGTGCTATAACCATTGCAAAGCAATGGAACCTCTCTCTAAAGTTAAACTTTATTGACATTTTCGACTAATATCGTGGTGAACAAGCTTCCTCGCATAAATAAGTGGGATAGATACTATTGGCGTGCTATAGCCATTGTAATGCAACAGAATCTGTCTGGAAAGTTCAATTTTATAGACATTTTCCAATAATATCGTGGAGAGCAAGCTTTCTCGCTTAAATAAGTGGGAAGCTCACTATTGGCGTGCAATAACCATTGCAATGCAAAAGAGACTGGCTGGATATACCAATTTTATTGACATTTTCGACAAATATCGTGGTGAGCAAGCTGTCTCGCATGAATATGGAGGTTAGATCCTAATGGCGTGCTATATCCATTGCAATGCAGTGGAATCTCTCTCGAAAGTTCAATTTTATGGACATTTGCGACTTGCTTCGCCGTGAGCAATCTTTCCTGAGTAAATACGGAGGAAAGATACTTTTGGCGTGCTGTAGCAACTGCAATGCAATAGAATCTGAATGTGAAGTCCATTTTTATTTACATTTCTGACTAATATCGTGGCGAACAAGTTTCCTGGAATAAATGAGTGGGATAAATTCACTTGGCGTGCTATAGCCATTGTAATGCAACAGAACCTGAATGGAAAGTTCAATTTTATTGACAACCTCGACTAATATCGTGGAGAGCAAACTATCTGGCATAGAGAAGGAGAAAAGGTTCTATTGGATGTATATAGCCATTGCAATGCAATAGAAACTGCCTGGAAAGGTCAATTTTAATTACATTTTCGACTTATATCGTGGTGGACATGCTTCCTCGCATAAATTAAGAATATTGATTCTATAGGCGTGTTATAGCCATTGCAATGCAGAAGAATCTGACTGGAATCTTCAATTTTATTGCTATTTTCGAATAATATCGTGCTGAGCCAACTTTCTCGCATAAATAAGGAGGAAATACGCTATTGGCGTGCTATAACCATTGCAATGCAAGGAATCTGACACGAAAATTCAATTTTATTGGCATTTTCGTCTAATATCGTGATGTGCAAACTTTCTCGAATAAATGAGGGGAAAGGTTCTTCTGGCTTGATAGCCGTTGCAATGCATCAGAAACTGACTGGAAAGTTCAATTCTATTGACATTTTCGACTAATATCATGGAGAGCAAACTTCCTTGCATAAATAGGAAGGATGGATTCTTTTGGCCTGCTATAGCCATTGCAGTCCAACAGAATCTGCCTGGAAAGTTCAATTTTATTGACATTTTCAACTAATATCGTGGTGAACAAGCTTCCTTGCATAGATAAGGAGGAAATATACTATTGGCGTTCTATCGCCATTGCAATGCAACGGAATCTGACAGGAATGTTCAATTTTATTGATATTTTCGACTGATATCGTTGTGAGCAAATTTTCTCGCAGAAATGATGGGGAAAGATCCTATTGGCGTGCTATAACCATTGCAATGCAGTAGAGCCAGACTGTTAAGCTCAATTTTATTGCCATCCTCGACTAATATCGTTGTGAGCTAACTTTCCCGCATAAATAAGGAGGATAGATTCTATTGGCGTGCTGTGGCCATTGCAATGCAACAGAATCTGCTTGGAATGGTCAATTTTATTAACATTTTCGACTAATATCGCGTTGACCAAACTTCCTCGCATAAATAAGGAGGATAGATACCATTGGTGTGCTATAGCCATCGATATGCAAGAGAGTCTGACTGGAAAGATCAGCTTTATATATATTTTCGTCTAATATCGTGGTGAACAATCTTCCTCGCATAAGTGAGGTGGATAGATTCTAATGGCGTGATATAGACATTGCGTTGCAATAGAATCTGACTGCAAAGTTCAATTTTATTGACAATTTCGACTAATACCTTCGTGAGCAATCTTTCTTGCGAAAATAAGGGGGAAAGATGCTTTTGGCGTGCTGTGCAAGAGCAATGCAAAAGAACTAGAGAGGAAAGTTCAATTTTATTGACATTTTTGACTTATATCGTGGTGAGCAAACTTCCTCGCATAAGTAAGGAGGAAAGATTCTATTGGCGAGATATAGCAATTTCAGTGCAATAGAATCTGATTGGAAAGTTCAATTTTATTGACATATTCCACATATATCGTGTTGAGCAAACCTTCTCGCATAAACAAGGAGGAATGATCCTATTGGCTTGCTACAGCCATTGCTATGCAATAGAGTCTGACTGCGAAATTCAATTTTATTGACATTTTCAAATAGTGATGCAATAGAATCTGTCTTGAAAGATCAATTCTACTGACATTTTCGACTGGTATCGCTGTGAGCAGACTTTCAAGCTTAAATAATAAGGGAAAGCCCCATTGGCGTTCTATAGCCATTGGAATGCCATGGCATCTGACAGGAAAGTTCAATTTCATTGACATTTTCGACTAATATCGTGGTGAGCAATCTTCCTCGCATAAATATGTAGGAAACACACTATTGGCGTGCTAAAGCCAATGCAATGCAAAAGAGACTG
>NW_016935462.1:10406-11132 GCF_001483705.2 Eufriesea mexicana
AAATATCGTGGTGAGCAAGCTGTCTCGCATGAATATGGAGGTTAGATCCTAATGGCGTGCTATATCCATTGCAATGCAATGGAATCTCTCTCGAAAGTTCAATTTTATGGACATTTTCGACTAGCTTCGCCGTGAGCAATCTTTCCTGAGTAAATACGGAGGAAAGATACTTTTGGCGTGCTGTAGCAACTGCAATGCAATAGAATCTGAATGTGAAGTTCATTTTTATTTACATTTCAGACTAATATCGTGGCGAACAGGTTTCCTCGAATAAATGAGTGGGATAAATTCACTTGGCGTGCTATAGCCATTGTAATGCAACAGAATCTGAATGGAATGTTCAATTTTGATGACATCTTCGAACAATATCGTGGCGAGCGAGCTTTCTCGTATAAATAAGTAGGAAACACACTATTGGCGTGCTATAACCATTGCAATGCTATAGAACCTGAATGGATAGTTCAATTCTTTTGATATCCTCGACTAGTATCTTGTTGAGCAAACTTTCTAACATAAATGAGGAGAAAATACTCTACTGGCGTGCTGTAGCCATTGCAATGCAACAGAAGCAGACTGTTATGTTCAATTTCATTGCCATTTTTGACTAATAGCACGATGAGCATGCTTTCCGGAATAAATACGTAGGAAAGATCTTTTTGTCGTGCTGTAGCCATTGAAGTGCATTAGAGACTGACTTTAAAGTTCAATTTTATTGACATTTTCGTC
>NW_016935463.1:0-281 GCF_001483705.2 Eufriesea mexicana
TATAATCTGCCATAGCTTGGAGAATAGGTCGCCTAACGTCTTCAACCAATGGCAACTACATCCGTCTACCTGCCAGAGAATTGGTTTATTCAAAATCTGTAACCTGCTACCGCTTGGTGAATATATCGCCTAACGCCTTCAATCCAATGGCACGTACAGTGATCTACATGCCAGAGAATAGGGCTATTCGAAATCTATAACCTGTTATAGCATGGTGAATAGATGGCCTAACGCCTTCAATCCAATGGCAAGTACAGCCATCTACTTGCCTGAGAATAGGT
>NW_016935465.1:0-928 GCF_001483705.2 Eufriesea mexicana
CGTTTGGTTAAGTTAGGATAGGGTAACATTGACATTTGTGTTATACGCTTCAATTATGGTGATATGTGCCCTCTTCATTGCTCCAATATTCACCGCTCGAACATGGAAAGTCCTGCAATAGAGGCCGTTGCACGATAAGTTGGGATATATTACGTTTGCTTAGGCAAGGTTAGACTACGTTTTGTTAGGTTAGGTTAGGTTACGTTTGGTTAGGTTAACTTCGACTTTCTTGTTATACACTGCAGTTCGGTGGATTTCTGCGCGCTACAGTTCTTTAATATGTTCTGCTTGGCACTGGGGACGCCAGAAATAGCGGCCGCGACACGGAAGGTAGTGTTATGTTACGTTCGGTTAGGATAGGTTAGGTTACGTTCGGTTAGGATTGCTTCGACTTTTGTGTTATACGCTGCCTTTCGGTGGATATCTGCGCTCTACTGTACCATAATATGCTTTGCTTAGCTTAGGGAGGGCAGCAATGGTGGTCTCAGCATGTTACTTTGTGCAAAGTTGTGTTTGGTTATGTTACGATTGGCTAGGTTAGGAAATTATAACTTTATCTTTTGTGGCATACACTGCTACTCGGCGGCTTTCTGCGCTCTACTGCGCTGTAATTTGCTCTGCTTGTCATGGGGAGGGGGCAGCAATAGCGGTCTCGTCTCGTTGGGTTTAGGTATGCTGATTTCGGTCAGTCTACGTTTGGTTAGCTTAGTATAGAGCAGCTTTGACTTTTGGGTTATACACTGCTGTTTGGTGGACTTCGGCGCGTTACTGTTCACTAATGTGCCCCGCTTGGCGCTGTGGGAAGTGGGTGCCAGCAATGGTGGTCGCGGCACGTTAGGGTTACTTACGCTTCGTTTGGCTTGGCTAGGCTATGTAATGTTTGGTTAGGATATCTTTGTCTTTTGTGCTTTGCATTTCAGTGCTGCGA
>NW_016935466.1:0-1911 GCF_001483705.2 Eufriesea mexicana
GCAGAGAATGGTAGAGCAATGTGGAGCGCATAAATCCACCGAACAGCAGTCTACAGCTAGAAACTCGAAGCCATCCTATCGAAACCGAACCTATCCTAACCTAACCGAACGTAACCTAACCCAACCTGGCGTGCCACGGACACTATTGCTCGTCTCCCCAGAGATGAGCAGGGAATATTAGAGTTGTGTAGGGTGTAGAAATCCAACGAAAAGCAATGTATAGCACAAAAGTCGGAGATACACTACCCAAACCTGTCCTAACCTATCCTAACCAACCGTAGCATAACTCAACATAACGTGCCGCGACCGTTGCTGCTGGCATCCGCGGAGACACGCAGAATATAGATGAAAACTGTAGATCGCAGAAATCCACCGAAGAGCAATGTATAGCACATAAGTATAAGCAATTCTACCATAACCTCACAAAACGTGACACGCCATAGCGTAGCTTGACTCAACCTAACACGGCGATGTCAGTATTGCTGGCTACCACAGAGACAAACAGATAGCACTACAGCACTGTAGAGCGCTGAACTCTTTCGCATAGCGGTATATAGCTCAGAAGACGACGACACCCAACCTAACCGGACCAAAACTAGCCTAATCAAACGTAGCTGAAACCAACATAGCATGCCGCGACGGCTATCGAGGGTCATGGTAGAGCAAAGTAGAGCATACTAGAGCACATTAGAGCGCAGAAACCCACCGAATAGCTGTGGATAGCTCAAAAATCAATGCAGCATGACCTAACATAGCCAAAGGTAACATAACCTAATGCAACACATCTGAACCAAACATGACGAGACCACGCCTTCTGACCTGCACGGAGACAAGCCGAATGTACCAGGAAGCTGCAGAGCACAGAAATCAACCGCAAAACAACGAATAGCACAGAAGTCGAAGATACTCTGGCCAAACCTTACCACACCTAACACAAACTTTCGCAGCACATAAAAATATAACTTGCTGCGACCACCGCTTCTGGCCTCCCCTGAACCAAGCAGGATATATTAGAGCACAGTACATCACAGGAACCCACCGAATAGCCGCGTATGGCACGAAAGCCAAAGCTGTCCTAACCAAAACTTAACACAGCGTAACCTAATCAAACGTAACCTGTCCCAAACCGACGTGCCACGAACACAATTTCTCGCCACCCCATTGTCGGACAGACTATAGTAGAGCAATGTAGAGCGCGGAAATCGACCATAGATCAGTCTACAGCGTATGCGAAGAAGAAATCCTGACCGAGGCTTCCTAACCAGGCCAAACGAAAAAAACCTATCTCAAAATGACATACCAAGACCACCTTTACTGGCAACCGCAGAGCCGAAGGGGACAAATTACAGCACAGAAGATGGCATAAATCCACCGAATAACAGCGTATGGCGCAGAAGTCTAATATACCCTATCCTAACCCGGCCAAACGTAGCACAGGGTAACGTAGCGTAACTCAACGTAGCGAGCCGAGACCACTATTACCGGCCTCCCCAGGGCCAAGCAGGACTTAGTAGAGCACAGTAGAACACAAGAGTCCACCGCAAAGCAGGGTATAGCACGAAAGTCAAACATATCCTGATAAAATTTGGCCGAACCTAAGCAAACCAAACGTAACCTAACCCAAACTAACGTGCCACCAACACTAACTCTCGCCTCCACAGAGTCGAGCAGAGTATGGTAGAGCAATGTAGAGCGCAGAAATCCGCCGGATAGCAGTGTATCCCACTTAAGTCAAGGATATCCTAACATAACCTCACCTAACCTGACCTAACTGGACGTAGCATAGCCCAACACCGCGGGCCGCGAACACTGCTGCTGGCCACCGCATAGCAAAGCAGAATGTAGAAGAGCACAGAAGATCACAGAGATCCTCCGAAAAGCGGTGTGAAGCGCGAAAGTCAAGGTAGCCTC
>NW_016935467.1:0-1206 GCF_001483705.2 Eufriesea mexicana
TTGCAATGGCTATAGCATGCCAATAGAATCTTTCCTCCTTATTTACGCAAGAAAGGCAGCTCACCAAAATATTAGGCGAAAATGTCTTTAAAAATGGATTTTCCATTCAGATTCTGCAGCATTCCAGCGGCTATAGCTCGCCAATAGAATCTCTCCTCCATGTTTATGCGAGAAAGTTGGCTCACCACGACCTCAGCCGCAAATGCCAATAAAATTGAATTTTCCATCCAGATTCTGTAGCATTCCAGCGGCTATAGCTCGCCAAAAGAATCTTTCCTCCATGTTTATGCAAGAAAGATAGCTCACTACGATATTAGTCGAAAATGTCAATAAAATTGAATATTCCATTCAGCTTCTATAGCACTGCAATGGCAATAGCACGCCAATAGAATCTTTCCGCCGTATTTACGCATGAAAGGTAAATCGCCACGAAATTAGTCAAAAATGTCAATAAAATTGAATTTTCCAGCAAGACTCTATAGCATTGCAATGCCTATAGCCTACCGACAGAATCTTTCCTCCTGATTTATGGAAGAAAGTTAGCTCACAACCATATTAGATGAAAATGTCAATAAAATTGATTATTACAACCAGATACTTTGGCACTGCAATGGCAATAGCACGCCAATAGAATCTTTCCGCCGTATTTACGCATGAAAGGTAGCTAACCACAATATAATTCCAAAATTTCAATAAAATTGTATCTGCCAGGCACATTCTATATCATTGCAATGGTTACACCAAGCCAAAAGAATCATTCCTCCTTATTTATGCAAGAAAGGTAGCGCTCCACAATATTATTCGAAAATGTCAATAAAATTGAATTTTCCGGCCAGATTCTTCTGCACTGCAATGGTTATAGCTTGGCAATATAATATTTCTCCTTGTTTATGCAAGAAAGTTAGCTCACCGCGATATTAGTCGAAAATGTCAATAAAATAGAATTTTCCAAGATGATTCTATTGCATTGCAATGCCTATAGCACGCCATTAGAATCTATCCTCCTTATTTTTGCGAGAAAGTTAACGCCTCACGATATTAGCCGAAAATGTTAATAAAATTGAACTTTCCAACCACATTCTATATCATTGCAGTGTCTATAGCACGCCAATAGAATCCACCCTGCTTATTTAGGCAAGAATTATAGCTCACCACGATAAAAGTCGAAACTGTCAATATTATTGAACTTTCCAGCCAGATTCTATA
>NW_016935468.1:0-751 GCF_001483705.2 Eufriesea mexicana
TTTTACAATGTTAGGATAGGTTAGGTTAAGTTAGGTTAGCTTAGGTTAGGCCAGATTAGGTCAAGTTTGATCAGGTCCGGTCAGGTCAGGTCATGTCATGTCAGGTCAGGTCAGGTCAGGTCGGGTCTGGTCGGGCCTGGTCAGTTCATGTCAGGTTAGGCCATTCCAGGTCGGGTCTGGTGAATTCAGGTCTGGTGAAGTCAGGTCCACTCAGATCAGGTCAGGTCAGTTCTGGACAGGTCAGGTCACGTCATGTCAGTTCAGGTCAGGTCAGTTGAGTTCAGAACAGGTCAGGTCAGGACAGGCTATGTCTGGTCTGGCCAGCCCAGGACATGCCAGGGAATAGCGTGTCAGTTCCGGTCATGTCAGGTCAGGCCAGGACAGGCCAGGCCAGGCCAGGTCAGGTCGGGTTAGGTTATGTTAGGTCAGATCAGGTCAGGCCAGGTCAGGCCAAGCCAGGACAGGTAAGGTCACAACAGGTAAGGTCAGTTCAAGTCAGTGCAGGCTAGGACATTCCATGTGGTGTCAGGTGATGTCAGGTGAGGTCAGCTGAGGTGAGGTCTGGTATTCAGGTCATGACGGGTCATGCCATGTCTGGTTAGGTCATGTTATGTCAGGTCAGGTCAGTCCAGGCCAGGCCAGGTAAGGTCGCGACAGGTCAGGTCAGGTCAGGTAAGGGCAGGTCAGTACATTCCAGGTCGGGTCAGGTTAGGTCAGGTATGGGCAGGTGAAGTCAGGTCAGGTCAGGTCA
>NW_016935469.1:0-446 GCF_001483705.2 Eufriesea mexicana
GCAATAGTGGTCGTGGCACATCAGGTTCTGTTAGGGTACGTTTGTTTCGGTTAGGTACAGCTTCATTATGGTGGCTCCGACTTTCGTACTATACACTCTTATTTGATGGATTTCTGTGATCTACCGCGCTCTGCTACATTCTGCTTGGATCAGGGGAGGACAGGGGCACTGCTCGCGGCACGTTGTTTTGAGCTGCGCTACGCTCGGTTGTGTTAGGTTAGGTCAGATTAGGTTAGGGTATGTTGGACTTTTGTGCTGCTCACTGCATTGCGGTGCATTTCTGCGCACTACTGTGTTCTAGTATACTCTGCTTTTCTCTAGGAGGTCGGCAATAGTGGTCTCGGCGCGTTAGGATTGGTTGGGCTATGTTTGCATACAACAGTTATAGTTATGTTAGCATAGAACAGCTTACACTTTTGTGGGCTTCGCCGCTATTCGGTGAACTT
>NW_016935470.1:0-264 GCF_001483705.2 Eufriesea mexicana
GATCGTAGCATGACTCGACCCAACGTGCCGACACCAAAATTTCTGGCTTTCGCGGAGCCACTCTGACAATATTAGAGCACTGTGGCGCTTATAAATCCACCAAGTAGCAGACTATAGAACTAAAGCCAAAGCTACCACCTCCTAACCGACCCAATCGTAACGTACCCAAACCTAAACATACTCAACCTAACGGGCCGAGAACGCTATAGCTGCCCTGCCCTGAGCCAAGCAGGACATACAAGAGCACAGTGGATCACAGAAATC
>NW_016935471.1:0-2733 GCF_001483705.2 Eufriesea mexicana
GGATGGGTGGATGAATGGATCTATGGATGGGTGTATGGATGGGTGTATGTACGGATGTGTGTACAGTTGTATGTATGGATGTTTGAATGTATGGTTGTATGAACGTGTGAATGTACGAATGTATGCATGTACGGATTGATGGATGTATTGATCTATATTTGTATGGATGTATGGATGCCTGGATGTATGAGTGGATGTATGTATGGATGGATGGATGGATGGATGTATGTATGGATGTATGAATGGATGTATGTATGGTTGTATGGATGTATGGATGGATGGATTTGGGTATGTGTGAATGAACCAACGTATGGATGGGTGGATGTATGGATGAATGCATGGATCGATGGATGTATGAATCCGTGATAGTACGGATGGATGGATGTATGGATGGGTGGACGTATGGATGGATGGAAGTATGGAAAGATGGATGTGTGAATGGATGTATGTGTGGATGATTGGATGTGTGGATGGACGGATATACGTATGTATGAATGTATGTATGTATGAATAGATAGATGTACATATGTATGGATGTATGGATGGATGGGTGTATGGATGTGTGTATTGATACATGTACGGATGTATGTATGGTTGTATGGAAGTATGGATGGACTGTTTTGTGGATGTATGTATGTATGGATGTATGTACGTGTGGATGAATGGATGTATGGACGTATCGAATGATAGACGTACGAATGGAAGCATTTATGGATGTATGGCTGTGTGGATGTATGGATGTATGGATGTATGCATGTATGGATGTATGTATGTATGAATGTATGTACGTGTGGATGAATGGATGTATGGACGTATCGAATGATAGACGTACGAATGGAAGCATTTATGGATGTATGGCTGTGTGGATGTATGGATGTATGGATGTATGCATGTATGGATGTATGTATGTATGAATGTATGTACGTGTGGATGAATGGATGTATGGACGTATCGAATGATAGACGTACGAATGGAAGCATTTATGGATGTATGGCTGTGTGGATGTATGGATGTATGGATGTATGCATGTATGGATGTATGTATGTATGAATGTATGGTTGTAAGTATGTATGGATGTATGGATGGATGGATGTATGTGTGGATAGATGTATGGACCGATGGATGTATGGATGAGTGCTAGTATGTATGGATGCATGTATGGTTCGATGGATGTATGGATGAGTGGATGTATGAATGAATGGGTGTATGGGATGGTGGATGTATGAATGGACTAACGGTTGTATGGATGGATGGATGTATGGATGGATTGAGGTTTGGATGGACGGATCTGCGTATGTATGAATGTATGGATGTTTGTATGTATGGATGTTTGGATTCATGGATGTATGGGTGTGTGGAAGAATGAATGTACGGATGGATGTATGTGTGGATGGCAGGATATGTGGATGGATGGATGTATTGATGGAGAGTTTTATGGATGCTTGAATGTATGGTTGCATGGATGTATGTATGTATGGATATATGGATGGAAGGATGTATCGAATGATAGACGTACGAATGGAAGGATATATGGATGTACGGATGTGTGGCTGTGTTGAAGTATGGATGGATGTATGTATGGGTGGATAGATATATGGACCGATGGATGTACGGATGGGTGGTCGTGTGGCTGGATGAATGTATGGAAGAATTGGTGTATGGGTGGATGAATGTATGGATTGATGGCCGTATGTATGGATGGATGTATGGATGGTTTGAGCTGTGGACGGACGGACGTACGAAAGAATGCATGTTTGGATCCATAATTGTATGGATGTGTGGATGGACGGATGTATGAGTGGATGGCTGTATGGGTGGATGGATGTGTGGATGTATGTATGGATGTATGGAAGGATCAATGTATCGTTGTATGGATGTATGGATGGATGTATGGATGGTTTGAGCTGTGGACGGACGGACGTACGGAAGAATGCATGTTTGGATCCATAATTGTATGGATGTGTGGATGGATGGATGTATGAGTGGATGGCTGTATGGGTGGATGGATGTGTGGATGTATGTATGGATGTATGGAAGGATCAATGTATCGTTGTATGGATGTATGGATGGATGGATTTGTGGATGTGTGGATGTATGAACGTTTGGATGCATGAATGAATGGAGGGATAGATGAATGGATCGATGGATGTATGGATGAGTGCTAGTATGGATGGATGGATGTATGGAATGATGCGTGTGTGGATGGGTGGATGTATGTATTGATGGCCGTATGAATGGTTGGATGTATGGATAGACGGATGTACGGATGAACGGATGTCCGGAAGAATGGATGTACGGAAGAATGGATGTATGGATGGATTGAGGTATGGATGGATGGATGTATGTATGGATGGATGTATGGATGAATGAATGGATGGACGTATTGATGAAAGTGTCGATGTATGGATGGATGGATGGATTGGTGGATTGATCTATGGACGGATAGATGTATGGATCGATGAACATATGGATGGGTGGATGTATGGATGAATGAATGTATGCATGGTTGGATCTATGGTTGGATGGATTTATTGATGGGTGGATGAATGGATTTATGGATGGATGTATGAATGTATGGATGGTTGCATGTATGGATGTATGTATAGATGAACGTATGGATGTATGGAAGTATGGATGTATGCATGTATGGATGTATGTATGTGTGAATGTACGAATGTATGGATGTACGGATGTATGGATGTATGTATCTATATATGTATGGATGTATGGATG
>NW_016935471.1:2995-3395 GCF_001483705.2 Eufriesea mexicana
ATGTATGAATGGATGTATGTATGGATGTATGGATGGTTTGAGCTATGGGTGGACGGATGTTCGTATCAATGGATGTATGGATGTATGAATGTTGGTATGTATGCATGGATGGATGTATCGAAAGGTGGAAGTATGAATGGATGGATTTATGGATGGATAGATATGTAGATGCATGGATGAATGGACGGCGGGTTGTATGGCGGGATGGATGAATGGAAGGATTGAGGTATGGATCGCCGGATTTATGTATGTATGGATGTATGAATGTATATATGTCTGGATGTGTGGATGGATGGTAGTATCTGATGGATGGATGTACGGATGATAGGATTTATGGATGTATGGATGTGAGGATGTATGGATGTGTGGATGGATGGATGTATGTATTGATGGGTGGATG
>NW_016935472.1:0-1509 GCF_001483705.2 Eufriesea mexicana
TAGTATAGTAAAGGTACGTAGATCGCCCAATTCCTCCGAATGGCAGTGTATAGCACACAAATCGAATCTGTCGTATAGTAACCTATGCAAACGTAACATAACCGTACGCAACGTAACTCAGCCTATCGTGCTGAGACCACAACAGCTGGCATCAGCAAATCCAGGCAAAATATACTAGAGGTCACTTTTTCGCAGGAATCCACCGTACAGCTGTGCACAGCACAAAGGACAAAGCCGTCCTAACCAAACTTATCTTAACCTAACCAAGGCAAACGTAACGTAACTCAACCAAACGTGCCACGAACACGATTGGTGGCCTCCGCAGAGACAAGCAGATCATCTTCGAGCGCATTAGAGCGCAGAAGTCCACCGAATACAGGTGTGCAGCACAAAAGTTAATGCTGCCCTTTCCTAACGTAACCAATCGTAACATAACTGAACGTAACGTAACTAAAAGTAACGTGCCAAGCCCACAGCCGCTGTCCTCCCCAAAGCCATGCGGAGCCTGTTGCAACGCAGCAGAGGGCAGAAATCCACCGAAGAGTAATGTGGAGCACAACAGTCAAAGCTGTCCCATCTAAACGTAGCAAAGCCTAACATAACTAAACGTAATATATCTCAACCTAACGTGCCGCAACCATCATTTCTGGTCTCCTCAGTGCCATGCAGAACATATTAGGGGA
The DNA here is from genome assembly GCF_001483705.2 of Eufriesea mexicana. Classification (NCBI taxonomy): domain Eukaryota; kingdom Metazoa; phylum Arthropoda; class Insecta; order Hymenoptera; family Apidae; genus Eufriesea; species Eufriesea mexicana. Next base: position 684 of record NW_016935472.1, read on the forward strand.
GAGTAAGTCGCAGAAATCCACCGAATGGCAGAGTATAGCACAAAAGTCTAAGCTATCCTACCCTCTCCTAGCCAAACGTAACATATCCAAACGAAACCTAACACTTATCAACGCGCCGCGACCACCACCGCTGCACTCCTGGGAGCCGAGCCGAACATATTGGAGAAAGAGAAAAGCGCAGGGGACCATAGAATCGCTGAGCATAGCACAATAGTCGAAACTACCGTAACCTAACCTAATCTAACATAACATAACCAAGCGTAAGCTTCCCCAACCTAAAGTGCTTACACCACTATTGCCCACCGCTCCAGACCCAAGCAGAATTTAATAGAGGAAGGTAGAGGGCAGAAATCGGCCGCATTGACGTGTACAGCAGAAAGGTAGATGTTACCATAGCCAAATGTCACCTAACCCAGCCTAACCGAACGTAACCAATCCCAACCTAACGTGCCTAGACCATTATTGCTGGCCTCCGCAGAGCCAAGCTGAATATACTAGAACTGAGTAGAGCGAAGTTATCCACCGGATTGCAGTGTAAAACACAAAGGTCAAAAATACCCTAACCTAACCTGAGCTAACCTAACCTAACCGAGCGTAGCCTAATTAAACGTAACGTTCCGCGACCACTATTTCTCTCCTCCCGGGAGTCGAGCAGAGTATTGTAGAATAATATAGAGCACAGGAATCGACTGAATGGCAGTATATAGCGCAAAAGACAAAGCTCTCCCAACCTAACCTATCCAAACGTAAAATAACCAAACGCAACGTAACTTAAACTAACTAGCCGGGGACACTATTGCTGGCCGCCGCAGAGCCAAGCAGAATA
>NW_016935473.1:0-896 GCF_001483705.2 Eufriesea mexicana
GCAGTAGAATCTGGATGTAAAATTCAATTTTATTGACATTTTCGACTAATATCGTGGTAAGCTGGCTTTCCTGCATAAATAAGGAGGAAAGATTCTATCAGCGCGCTGTAGCACTTGCAATGCTCTGGAATCTGGCCGGAAAATTAAATTTTACTGACATTTTCGACTAATATCGAGGTGAGCTTCCATTCTTGCATCAATAAGGAGTTGATATTCCATTGGCGTGCTATAGACATTGCAATGATGTAGAATATGTTTGGAAAATTCAATTTTATTGACATTTTCGACTAAAATCGTGGTGAGCTAACTTTCTTGCATAAATAATGGGGAAAGATTTTATTGGCAAGCTATAATCATTGAAATGCTATAGAATCTGGATAGAAAATTCAATTTTATTGACATCTTCGGCTAATATCGTGGTGAGCTAACTTTCCTGCATAAACAAGGGGGAAAGATTATGTTGCGTAGCTAGTTGCGTAGCTGTAACCACTTCAATGCGCTGGAATCTGGCTGGAAAGTACAATTTAATTGACAGTTTCGACTAATATCGTGGTGAGCTATCCTTCTTGCATAAGTGAGGGGTTTATATGCCATTGGCGTGCTATAGACATTGAAATGATGTAGAATGTGGTTGGAAAATTCAATTTTATTGACATTTTCTACTAATATCGTGGTGAGCTAGCCATCTTGCATAAACAAGGAGGAAATATTATATTTTTCAAGCTGTAACCATTGCAATGCTATAGAATCTGGCTGGAAAGTTCAATTTTATTGACATTTTCGACTAATATCGCGGTGAGGAAACTTTCTTGCATAAACATGGAGGAAAGATACTTTTGGCGAGCTATAACCACTGCAATGCTGTAGAATCTGGGTGGAAAATTCAATTTTATTGA
>NW_016935474.1:0-355 GCF_001483705.2 Eufriesea mexicana
GCTGTAGCACGCCAATAGAATCTGTCCTCCTTATTTATGCAAGAAAGTTATCTTACCACGATATTAGTATAAAATGTCAATAAAATTGAATTTTCCTGCCTGATTCTATAGCATTGCAATGGCTACAGCACGCCAATAGCATCTTTCCTCCTTACCTATGCAAGAAGATTAGCTCACAACGATATTAGTCGAAAATGTAAATTAAATTGAATTTTCCAGCCTGTTTCTATAACATTGCAATGGCTATAGCACGCCAATAGAATCTGTCCTCCTTACTTATGCAAGAAAGTTATATCACCACGACATTAGTCGAAAATGACAATAAAATTGAATTTTCCAGCCAGATTCTATAGCA
>NW_016935475.1:0-710 GCF_001483705.2 Eufriesea mexicana
ACTTACTTGCATATACAAGGAGGAAAGGTACTAGTGGCGTACTGTAGTCATTGCAATCCTATATAATCTTGCTGCAAAATAAGTTTTTATTGACATTTTCGACTAATATCGTGGTGAAATAACTCTATTGCATAAATAAGACATATAAGGAGGAAAGATTCTACTGGCGTGCTGTAGCTATTGCAATGCTGTAGGACCTGGATGGAAAATTCAATTTTATTGACGTTTTCGACTAATATCGTGGTGACCTAGCATTCTTTCATAAATAAGGGCAATAGATACTATTGGCGTGATATAGCCATTGAAATGCTATAGAATCTGTCTGCAAAGCTCAATATTAATGACATTTTCGACTAATATCGTGGGGAGCTGACTTTCTTGCATAAATTAGGACGATAGATACTATTGGCGTGATATAGCCTTTGAAATGCTATAGAATCTGGCTGTATAATTCAATATTATTGACGCATTTGCCTCATATCGTGGTGGACTACCTTTCGTGCATAAATAAGTAGGAAAGGTACTCGTGGCGATATTGGCGTGCCATAGACAATGCAATGCTATAGAATCTTGCTGGAAAATTCAACTTTATATACATTATCGGCTACATTCGTGGTGACCTAACTTTCTTGCATATATAAGGAGGAAAGATACTAGTGGCGTACTATAGTCATTGCAATCCTATAGAATCTTGCTGGAAAGTTCAATTT
>NW_016935475.1:1333-2731 GCF_001483705.2 Eufriesea mexicana
AACCTGGCTAGAAAATACAATTTTATTGACGTTTTCGGCTAATATCGTGGAGACCTAACTTTCTTGCATAAATAAGGACGATAGATACTATTGGCGTGATATAGCCTTTGAAATGCTATAGAATCTGGCTGGATAATTCAATATTATTGACGTATTTGCCTCATATCGTGGTGGACTACCTTTCGTGCATAAATAAGTAGGAAAGGTACTCGTGGCGTGCTATAGCCATTGCAATGATACAGAATCTGACTTGAAAATAAATTTTTATTGGCATTTTCGTCTAATATCCTGGTGAGCAAGCCCACTTGTGTAAATAGGTATGAAACATTCTATTGGCGTGCCATAGCCATTGCAATGGTATAGAGTCTGGCAGGAAAATTCAATTTTATTGACATTTTGGCCTAGTATCGTGGAGAGGAAACCCACTTGCATAAATGGGGATGAAACATTATATTGGCGTTCCATAGACATTGCAATGATATAGAACCTTGTTGCAAAATACAATTTTATTGACATTTTCGTCTAATATCGACGTGAGCTTGCTTGCATGCAGAAATAAGTAGGAATGACACACACTTTTGGCGGGCCATAGCCATTACAATGCTATAGAGTCTGGTAGGAAAATTCAATTTTATTGACATTTTCGACTTGTATCGTTGTGAGGAAACCCACTTGCATAAATAGAGATGAAATATTCTATTGGCGTGCCATAGACATTGCAATGATATAGAATCATGCTGGAAAATACAATTTTATTGACATTTTTGACTAATACAGTCGTGAGCTTTCATTCATGCATAATTAAGGAGGAAAGACTCTACTGGCGGGCTATACCAATTGCAGTGCTATTGTGCCTGGCTGGGAAATTCAGCTTTATTGACATTTTCCACTAACATCGTGGTCTGCTAACCTTCATGTATAAATATGAACGAAATATTCTATTGGCGTGCTATAGCCATGACAAAGGTATAGAATCTGGCTGGAAAATACGATTTCATGGAGATTTTCGACTAATATCGTGGTGAGCAAACCCACTTGCATAAATAAGGATGAAATATACTATTGGCGCGCCATAGCCATTGCAATGCTATAGAATCTCGCTGGAAAATACATTTTTATTGACATTTTCGACTAATATCGTGGTAAAATAACTGTATTGCATAAATAAGGATGAAATATTCTATTGGCGCGCTATGGCCATTACAATGCTATAGAATCTGACTGGAAAATACATTTTTATTGACATTTTCGAATAATACCGTGGTAAGCTTACTTTCATGCATAATTAAGGAGGAAAGACTCTATTGGCGGGCTATACCCATCGCAGTGCTATAGAGCCGGGGTGGAAAATCCAATTTTATAGACATTTTCTACTAACATCGTCGTCAGCTAACCTTC
>NW_016935476.1:0-868 GCF_001483705.2 Eufriesea mexicana
TACATCCATACATCCATACATCCGTACATCCATACATTCGTACATCCTTACATTCGTACATCCAAACATACATACATCCATACATCCATACATACATCTATACACACATCCGGACATACATCCATCCGTACACTTATCCATAAATCCATTCATCCAGCCATCCATAAATCCATGCAACCATAGACCCATCCATCCATACATTCATACATCCATGCATCCGTCCATCCGCAAATCCATCCATCCATACGTCCACCCTTCGATACATTCATCCATCCATACATCCTCCCACCCATACGTCTATCGGTCCTTACATCTATCCACCCATACATCCATCCACCAATCCATTCATCCTTCCATACATATATACATACATCAATACACCCATCCATCCGTCCATACATCCATACACCCGTACATCCGTAAATTCGTACATCCATACTTCCATACAACCATACATCCGTTCATCCATCCATACATATACCCATCCATACATCCGTTCATCCATACATTCATCCACCCATCCACCCATCCACCCATGCATCCATAGAGACATTAATACATACATACTTACATACACCAATACATTCATCCATACATACATCCATAGATACATACTTACATACATGCATACATACAACCATGCATAGATCCATTCAAACATCCATACATACATCCATGCATATATCCATGCATACATCCATGCATACATACATGCATTCATCCATATATTCATCCACACAAGCATCCATACATACATCCACTCTTCCGTCCATTCCCCGATCCATTCATCCACCCACACATCCATACATACATGCATCCATGCATCCATACATCCAGACATCCATACATACATCTATACACACGTCCG
>NW_016935477.1:0-621 GCF_001483705.2 Eufriesea mexicana
AAACGCCTTCAATCCAATGGCAAGTACAGCCATCTACTTGCCTGAGATTAGGTCTATTCAGAACCTATAATCTGTTAAAGCTTTGTGAATAGATAGCATATCGCCTTCAATCAAATGGCAGGTGCAGCCACCTACTTGCCAGAGAATAGGTCTATTCAAAATCTATATTCTGTTATAGCTTGGTTAATAGGTCGCCTAACGTCTGCAACCAGTCGCAAGTACAGACATCTACTTGCCAGAGAATAGGTGTATTCAAAGTCTATAACCTGTTATAGCTTGATGAATAGATCGACCAACGCCTTCAATCCAATGGCAGGTACAGCCATCTACTTGCCAGAGAATAGGTATAATCAAAATATATAATCTGTTATAGCTTGGCGAATAGGTTGCCTATCGCATTCAATCCAATGGCAAAAACCATCTACTTGCCAGAAAATAAGTCTATTCAAAATCTATAACCTGCTATATCTTGGTGAATAGATCGCATAACGCCTTCAAGCAATGGCAAGAACAGCCATCTACTTGCCAGAGATTAGGTCTAATAAAAATCTATAACCACCTACAGCTTGGTGAATAGTTCGCCTAGCGCCTTCAATCCAATGGCAGGTACAGCCATCTACT
>NW_016935478.1:0-524 GCF_001483705.2 Eufriesea mexicana
TTTTATTTATATTTTCGACTGATATCGTGGTGAGCTAGCTTTCTTGCATAAATAAGAGTGAAAAAAGCTATTGGCGTGCTATAGTCACTGCAAAGCTATAGAATCTACCTGGAATATTCGTTTTTATTGACATTTTCGTCTAATATCGTGGTGAGTTAACTTTCTTGCATAAATAACGAAGAAGTATTCTATTGGTGGGATGTATCCATTGCAATGCTACAGAATCTGGCTGAAGAATTCAATTTTATTGACATTTTCTACTAATTCTGTGGTGACCTATCTTTCTTGGATATATAAGGAGGAAAGATTCTCCTGGCACGCTATAGCCTTTGCGATGCTATAGAATCTGGCTGAAGAATTCAATTTTATTGACATTTTCGTCTAATATCGTGGTGAGTTAACTTTCTTGCATAAATAACGAAGAAGTATTCTATTGGTGGGATGTATCCATTGCAATGCTACAGAATCTGGCTGGAAAACCCGATTTCATTTACATTCTCGACTGAAATCGTGGTGAACTACCA
>NW_016935479.1:0-236 GCF_001483705.2 Eufriesea mexicana
ATTTCAATTCAAAACTACTTCGCCGACGTAAACCTCCGGAAAAACGAGGTCATCTTACGATCGGGTCAGCGCTGCGACCTCCACCGAGGAAGCTGTTTGGACCCCGAAAACGGGCACTCCTTCTAGAGCCCAGTCCCGGAAGATCAGTGCAGTTTTAGCAGCTACAACGTCTCATACGAAGGGAAGGCATCAGTAATCACCTCACCTGGCCATCTCACCATATACACAGTTACCAC
>NW_016935480.1:0-646 GCF_001483705.2 Eufriesea mexicana
AATATTGCCGCACTATAGCCATTACAATGCAATAGAACCTGCCTCGAAAATTCAATTTTTTGAAATTTTCCACTAATATCGTAGTGAGCTAATTTTCTTGGTTGAATGTGGACGAAATATACTATTGGCGTGCCATAGCCGTTGCAATTCTATAGTATCTGGATGGAAAATTCAATTTTATTGACATTTTCATCGACTAATATCGTGGTGAGCTGACATCCATGCATAAATAAGGAGGAAAGATTCTAATGGCACGCTATAGCCATTTCAATGCTACAGAATCTGGCTGGAAAACGTAATTTTATTGACATTTTCGACTAATATCGTCGTGAGCATACGTCCTTGCATAAATAAGGAGGAAAGATTCAATTGGTCAGCTATAGCCATTGCAATTCTATTGTATCTGGATGGAAAATCCAATTTTATTGGCATTTTCGGCTAATATCGTGGGGAGCAAACTTTCTTGCATAAATAATGTGGAAAGAATCTAATGGCGTGTTCTAGCCATTGCAATGCTGTAGCATCTGGCTCGAAAATACAATTTCATTGACATTTTCGAATAATATCGATGTGAGTTAACTTTCTTTGGTGAATATGGACGAAAGATTCTATTGGCGTGCTATAGCCATTGCAATTCTATAGTATT
>NW_016935481.1:0-5913 GCF_001483705.2 Eufriesea mexicana
GCTCTACTATACTCCGCCCGACTCTAGGGAGGCGAGCAATAGTGGTCGTGGCAAGCTACGTTGAGCTATGTTACGTTTGTTTAGGTTAGGTTAGGTAACGCTTGACTCGGATTGCACCGACTTTCGTGCCATATCCTGTTATTCGGTGGATTTCTGTGACTTACTGTGCCCTACTACATTCTGCTCGGCTCAAAGGAGGCCGCAAGCAGTGGTCGCGGCACGTTGTGCTGAGTTACACTACGTTTGGCTAGGCTACGTTTCGTGATTGCAGGAGAGGATAGTTTAACCCTTAGTGCTATAAATTGCTTACGGCGGACTTCTGCGCTGTACTGTGCTCTAATGTTATCTGCTTGGCTCTGGGGAGCCAGCAATAGTGGTCCCGGCGCGTTAGGTTGAGTTAGGCGACGTTTGCTTATGACAGGTTTGGTTGTGCTAGGAGAGAATAGCTTAGACTTTTATGCCATACACTGCAATACGGTGGATTTCTGCGCTCTACTCTGCTCTAATATGTTCTTCTTGGCTTTGGGATTGCCGGTAGTGGTGGTCCCGGCACGCTAGTTTGAGTTAGGTACGTTTCGTTAGGTTAGGTTGGTAAGGCTTCTTAGCGTTTCCCTGACTTGCGAGTTGTACACTGCCGTTTGGAAAATTTGTGCTCTCTGCATTGCCCTACTACAATCTACTAGGAACTTGCAAGCGAGGAATGGAGGTCGTGGCTCATTAGGTTGTGTTAGGTTATATTTGGTTAGTATATGTTTGCTTATGCTTGATCAGGATATCCTTGGCTTTCGTGCTATTCACTGCTTTTCGGTGGATTCCTGTGATCTACGGTGATTTACTATATTCTGCTTAGCACTGGATGGGGGGGGGCAGCAATAGTAGTCCCGGCACGTTGTGTTGAGTTAGGCTACGTTTGGTTAGGTCAGGTTGGGTCACGTTGGGTTAGGATATAATTGACTTTTGTGCTATACACTGAAATGCGGTGGATTTCTGCTTTCTACTGTGCTCTAATATATTCTGGTTTGCTCTGGGGAGTCCTGCAATGTTTGCCTCATTGCGTTGTGTTGAGTTACACTACTGTTGGCTGGGGTAGGTTATGTCAGTTTAGGTTAGGGTATCTTTCACTTTTGTGCTTTGCACTGCAATGCGGATAACTTCTGCGCTCTACTGGGCTCTAATATAATCTGCTTTGCTTTGTGGAGGCCAGAAATAGTGGCCGCGGGACGTTATGTTGTGCTAGGTTACGCTTGGTTGTGATACGTTTGGCTATGTTAGGATATGTTGGTTTTGACTTTTGTGCTATACACTGCTATTCATTGGATTTCTTCTTTCTACTTCGCTCTAACTGGTCCTGCTTGGCTCTGGGGAGGCAAGCAATATTGGCCTAGCGACGCTAAATTGAGTTACCCTACATCTGGATAGGTTAGGTTAGGTACAAGTTAGGCTAGGGTGCATTTCACTTTCATTCTATGCACTGCAGTGCTGTGGATTCCTGCGCTCTACTGTGCTCTGGTAGATGCTGCTTGTCTCTGTGGAGGCAAGGAATAGTGGTCTCGTCTGGTTAGGTTCAGATATGTTATGTGTCCTTATGTTTCGTTTGGTTAGGTTAGGACAAGATGGTCTTGTCTTCTGCGGTATACACTGCTACTCTGTAGATTTCTGCTATCCAGTGATATCTAATATTTCCTGATTGGCTCTGGGAAGGCACCCATTATTGGTTCCGTCATGTTCCGTGCTGTTACACTACGTTTGGGTTGGTTAGGTTTGGTGAGCTTCGGTCAAGATATGTTTGACTCTTTCTGTATAAACTGCAATGTGGTGGACTTTTGCGCTCTGCTGGGCTGTAGTTTGTTCTACTTGTCGCTGGGGAGCCGACCAGTAGCGGTTACGTCGTGTATCGGCTGGATATGCTCCGTTTGCATGCGTTACGTTTGGCTAGGTTAGGATACGCTACTCTTACTTTTGTGATTTACACTGCTATTCCGTGGATTTCTGTGGTCGACTGGGCTCTACTACAATATGCTCGCCTCTAGAGAGACCAGGAGCAGCTGTGTGCGGAAAGACATGTTGAGTTATGCCTCGACTTGATAGGTTAGGATGGGTCATGTTATGCAAGGGTATCTACGTCTTTTACGCAGTTCACTGCAATGCGGTTTATTTCTGCGCACTACAGTGCTCTAGTACCTTCTGCTTTTCTTTGTGGAGGCCAGCAATAGTGGTTTCGTCATGTTTGGTTGTGTTATGCTACGTTTGTGTATATTACGATTGGCTAGATTAGGATAGGCTACTTCGACATTTGTGCTGCTCGCTGCTATACGGTGGATTTCCGCCCTCTAATGTGCCCTAATATGCTCTGTTTCACTCTTGCGAGGCCAGCATTACTGGCCTCGTCACGTTGCGTTTAGCTACACTACGTTCGTATAGGTTAGGTAAGCTCATGTTAGGTCAGGATATGAATGACTTTTCTGTTATGCACTGCAATTCGGTGAATTTCTGCGCTCTACTGTGCTCTTATATGTACCGCTTGGCTCTACGTAGGCCAGCAACAGTGGCCTCGGCTCGTTAGGTACAGTTATTCTACGTTTGGTTAGGTTAGTTTGGGTCATGTTAGGACAGGATTGCTTAGACTCATTTGCTATAAACTTATATTCGGTGGATACCTGCGCTCCACATTGAACTACTATACCCTGCTCTACTCTCGGGATGCGAGCAGCAGTAGTCGTGGCGCGTTATGTTGAGCTAGGTAACGTTCGGTTAGATTATGTTGGGCTAGATTTTGTCAGGGTATCTTTGACTTTCATGCTATAAACAGTTATTCTGCCCATTCCTGCACTCCGTTGTCCTCCACTCTGATCTGCTAGATGCTGGGGAGACCAGCAACAGTGGTCGCCGGAAGTTACATTGAGTTTTGTTGCGGTACGTTAGGTTATGATAGTTTTGGTTAGGTTTGGATATCCTTGACGTTCCTGCTGTACGCTGCGATGCTATCGATTTCTGCATCCTAATTCCCTCTAATATGTCCTGCTTCGCTCTGGGGAGGCCAGCAATAGTGACCGCGGCATGTGAGGCTGAGTTAAATTACGTTTGAGTTTGTTCGGATTCGTTGGGTTAGGCCGAGATGGCTACAACTTTTGTGCTACACGCTGCTATTCTATGAACCTCTGCGCTCTGCTTTGCGCTATCACAGTGTGCCTTTGTCTGTTAACGGCAGGAGTAGTAGTCGCGGCATGTTAGGTTTGGCTACGTTCAGTTAGGCTAGGCTAGGTTTGGCTAGGTATGGTTGGGATAGATGTGACTTTCTTTTGCTAAACACTGCTATTCGGCTGATATCAGCGTCCTACATTGCTCTGCCGTACTCCGCTTTGCTCTCGTGGGGCCAGAAATAGCGGTCGTTGCTCCCAAGGTTGTGTCCGTTACGTTTGGTTATATTACGTTTGGTCAGGTTAGGCCAGGATTGCTTTGACTTTTGTGCAGTAGACTGCTGTTCGGTGGATTTCTGCACTCTACTGTGATATAATGTACCCTGCTCTGCTCTGGGAATTCCAGAAATCGCGGCCCTGGCGCGTTAAGTTTTGCTTGGTTACGTTTGGTTGGGATAGGCTTGTTTGGGTCAGGTTGGAATTTCTTTGACTTTTGTGCCGGGAACTGACATTCTTTGGGCCTCAGCGCCCTATTCTCCTCTAATGTACCCTGCTTGCCGACGGGGAGGTCAGCAATAGAGGGCTAGGAACGTTGGGTTGTTATTTGTTACGTTTGGTTAAGTTTGGATATCCTTTACTTTTCTGCTTTACACTCCAATGCGGCCGATTTCTTCGCTCTACTGTGCTCTAGCATATTCCGCTTGGCTCTGGAGAGATGAGCATTAACGTTGTATGCACTTTTGGTTGGGTTAGGTTACGTTTGGTTACACTACGATTGGTTAGGTTATCATGGGATTACCTTACCGCTTGTGGTATACACTGCCATACGGAGGATTTCTGCGCTCTTCATTGCTCTATTATACTCTGTTCGAATCTGGGGAGGCCAGAAATAGCGGTCTCGGCACCTTCGGTTCGGATAAGCTACATTTGGTTAGGTTATGTTTGTTTGGGTTAGGTTTCGATAGCCTTGTCTATCTTGGCAAAGACTGTTATTCTGTGGATTCCTGCGCTCTACTCTGCTCAAGTAGAACCTGCTCGACTCTGTGGAGGCCAGCAATAGTGGTCGCTGCACGTTAGATTTTGTTCGGTAACGAGCGGTTTTGTTACGTTTGGATTGGTTAGGACATTGTTGATCTGTCTTTTGTGCAATGCACTGCTATTCGGAGGATTTGTACCACCTACTGTGGTCTAATATTCAATGCTTGTCGATGGCGTGGATAGCAATAGCGATTTTGTCACGTTCGGTGGAGATTGGTTACGTTTGGCTCTGCTAGGTTATTCTGGGTAAGGTTAGAATAGCTTTGACTCTTCAGCAATATATTGCCATTCCTGTGACTTCTGCACTCTACTCACCTCTAATACATTCCGCTTGGCGATGTGGACGCCAGCAACAGTGGACTAGGCTGGTTAGGTTCAGTTAGTCTACTTTCTGTTAGGCTATGTTAGTTCAGGTTTGGTTAATGTATCCTTCACTTTTGTGCTATAAATTGCTATTCGGTGGCTTATTGCACTCTATTATGCTCTAGTATATTCTGTTTGTGTCTGGGGACGCCAAAAATAGTGCTCGCGGCGCGTTAGCTTCCGTTACGTTACGTTTGCATAGGTTGGGCTGGGTTAGGTTTGGTCGGATTGTCCTTGACTTTTGAGCTACACACAGCTGTTCGGTGCATTTCTACGCTCTACATTGCTCTACCATGCTCTGTTCGACTCTGGGGTGGCCGATAATAGTGGTCTCGTCACGTTAAGCTGGATTAGGCTACGTTCCGTTAGGTAATGTTTGCTTGTGTTATGCTTGGATTGCTTTGACTTTTCTGCTATACACAGTGATTCTATGGATTTCTGCTCTGTGCACTCCACTAATATGTTCTGCATGGCTCTGGAGAGGCAAGCAATAGTGGTCGCGGCGCGTTAGGTTGAGCTAGGTTATGTTTGGTTATTTGCGATTTGTTAGGCTACGGGAGGATAGATATGAGTTTAGCGCTATAGTCTTCTATTAGGTGAATTTCTGCGCGCTAGAGTGCTCCAGTATGTCCCGCTTGGCTCTGGGGAGGTGTTCAATAGCGGCCTCGGCACGTTAGTTTGAGTTGTGTTACGTTTGGCTATGTTACGGTTGGTTAGGTTAGGAGTGGGTAGCCTTGACTTTAGCGCTCTAGTCTGTTATTAGGTGGATTTCTGCCCCCGAGGGTGCGTTAATATTTTCCGCTTGGCTCTGTGAAGGCCACCAACTGTGGTCTCGGCACGTTAAGTTTGATCAGGTTACGTTCGGTTATGTCGGGTTAGGCTATGTTTGGTAGGTATAACCTTAACTTTTGTGCTGTACGCTGCTATTCGGTGGATTCCTGCGATCTACTGTGCTCTAGTATATCCTGTTTTGCTCTGGGAGGGCAACAATAGCAGTCTCGTTAGGCTACGTCAGGTTATATTTGGTTCTGTTCTGTTGGTTTGGGTCAGGCTTGGTAGCTTTTACTTTTCCGATATACACTGCGGTTATGTGGATATCTGCGTTCTACTCTCTACTAGTGTCTTCTGCTTGGCTCTGGTGAGGCCAGCAATAGTGCTCGCGGCACGTTACTTTAATTTAGGTTACGGTTGGATAGGTTAGGAGAAGATAGCTTTTACTTTAGGGCTATAGTCTGCTATTAGGCGGATTTCTGCGCCCTACAATGCTTTAATTTTCATAGCTTGGCACTAGGAAGGACAGTAGTGGTTGTCTCGGCACGTTATGCTGGGTTAAGTAACGTCCGGCTAGGTTGGGTCAGGACATGTTTGCTTAGGG
>NW_016935482.1:0-1631 GCF_001483705.2 Eufriesea mexicana
ATGCCAGCAATTGTAGCCTGGGCTACTTGGGTTGAGTTAGGCTACGTTTCGTTGTGTTATGTTTGCTTTCGTTAAGTGTGGCAGCTACGACTTCTCTTCCATAAACTTCGATTCCGCGGGTCTCTGCGCGCTGCTCTCCTCTAATAAGTTCTGCTTGGCCCTGTGTAGACCAGCAATACTGTCCGCGGCTCGTTAGATTGTGTCATGTTACGTTTGGTGATGTTTGGCCAGCAGAGCTCTGACTTTAGTGCTATAAACTGCAATGTGGTGGATTTCTGCGCTCCAGTGTGCTCCAGTATATTCTGCTTGGCTCTGGGAATGTAAGCGACAGCAGTCTCAGCACGATATGTCTTGTTAAGCTACGTTCGTTTATGATACGTTTGTATAGGTTAGACTAGCTTCGACTATCGTACTATGCACTGTAATTCTGAGGGTTTCGGCCCTCTACTCTCCACCAATGTCTCCTGCTTGTTTCTGCTGATGGCAGGAATAGTGGTCCCGGCACGTTAGGGTGAGTTTTGTTACGTTTGGTTACGTTACGTTTGATAGGGTTGGGATAGGATAGCTATGGATTTTGCGCTATACACTACCATTCGGCGAATTTCTACCCTCTGCATTGTTATATAATACTCTTCCCGACACTGTGTAGGTCAGCAACACTTGCCTAGGGACGTTAGGTTGGGTTAGGTTACGATCGGTTTGGTTAGGTTTGTTTGGGTAAGATTACGATACCTTCGACTTTCATGCAGTACAATGCAGTGCAGTGGATTTTAGCTCTCTACAGTACCCTGGTACCTTCTGCTTGGCTCTGGGGAAGCCAATAATTGTGGTCTCGACACTTCTGCTTGGGATAGGCTGCGTTTGGTTAGGTTACGTTAGCTCTCGTTAAGCTTGGTAGCTTCGGCTTTTCTGCTATAAACGGCGATTCTATGCATTTCTGCGCACCACTCTCCTGTAATATGCTCTGCTTGGCTCTGTGGAGGCCACCGCCAGTGACCGCGGCACGTTTGATTTTGATAGATAACTTTTGGCTAGGTTAGGTTACATTGGGTTATGTTAGGATGCCCTCCTGGGTACCCGAGGGGTCGAGTCTCTCTTGCGCGGTGGACATCTCCGCTGCAAGGGGAATGATAAATCTCGCCGACTTCGGGATCGAGGACTTGCGCCCCCTTTGGGCCGCTTCCGGCGGTCTGCTGCTGGAGGTCGACGGACCCGAGGGCGCACAGCGAGCCGCCGCTCTCGCCGGGCGAGCGAGCGAAGTCTTGGAGGGATCCGGCGTGCGGGTTACGGTTCCCACCAAAAAAGCGGAGCTGAGGGTGACAGGGCTCTACGACCTGGATAGGGTCGGTGATTGCACCGAGGCGGAAGTAAGAACCGGAGTGATCCGGTCTTCCGTCTCGGGGCTGAGCTCTGTTTTGGCCCAGTGTCCCCTCGCGGCAGCGAGAAAGGCCGTCGATTGCGGGCGGATCCGCGTCGGCTGGACTTCGGCCCGTGTTGCAGCCCTGGAGGCACGGCGCCTACAGTGCTTCCGTTGCATTGCGTTCGGTCACAAAAGGAACGGATGCTACAGCGCGGTAGACCGCAGCGACCCCTGTTTCAGGTGTGGCGCGGCGGTCCACCGTTCAGGTGGG
>NW_016935483.1:0-871 GCF_001483705.2 Eufriesea mexicana
CATCCATACATACATCTACACATGCAACCTTACATACATCTATACATACATGCATATATATATATCCACAAGAACACACATTTATACATCCATGCATACAAGCATACATACATCCATACATACATCCATGCATACATCCATACATACATCCATACAATCATCCGTACAAACATCCATACATACATCGATACATCCATCCATCCATACATCCACCCATCCATACATCGATCGATCCATCCATCCATCCATCCATACACCCAACCACCCATCCACGCATCCGTTCATCCACCCATCCACGCATCCGTTCATTCAAAAATCCATTTATCCATACTTCCGTCCATCCACCCATCGATTCATCCACTCACACATCAATACATTCATACATCCATACATCCATACATCCATCCATCCGTACATCCGTACAACCATACATCCATACATTCATACATACATACATTCATATGCCCATCCATCCATACATCCATCCATCCGTACCTACATCCTCCCATACATCCATCCATCCATACATCCATACATCCACAAACCCATACATCCATAAATCCATCCACACATACACTCATCCATCCATACATACATCCATACATACGTCCATAAAATCATCCATACATACATTCATGCATTCATCCATACATATATCCTTATAAAGATCCATACATACATCAGTTCTTCCATCCATGCACCTATCATTCATCCACCCACACATTCTTACATCCGTGCATCCGTACATCCATACATTCATACATCCATACATCCATAAATAGACACATCCATACATATACATCTCAATCACATCCATACATTCGAACATCCATACATACATACATACAAACACCCATACTTACATACATAC
>NW_016935484.1:0-245 GCF_001483705.2 Eufriesea mexicana
AGGAGGAAAGATTCTACTGGCCTGCTATAGCCATTGCAATGATATAGAATGTGCTTGGCAGATCCAATTATATTGACATTTTCGTCTAATATCGAGGTGAGCTAACTTTCTTGCATAAATAAGGAGGAAAGATTCGATTGGCGTGCCATCGCCATTTCAATACTATAGAATCTGGCTGGAAAGTTCAATATTATTGACAGTTTCAACTACTATCGTGATGAGCTATCTTTCTTGCCTAAATAAGC
>NW_016935484.1:1629-2139 GCF_001483705.2 Eufriesea mexicana
AGCTTGGTAGATTCTATTGGCGTGCTATAGACATTGCAATGCTCTGGAATCTGGCTGGATAATTCAATTTTACTGACAATTTCGCCTAATATCGTGGTGAGATAACTTTCTTGCACAAATAAGGAGGAATGATTCTATTGGCTTGCTATAGCCTACGCAATGCTATAGAATCTGGGTGGAAAACTCAATTTTATTGACATTTTCGTCTGATATCATGGTGAGATGACATTCTTGCATATACATGTAGGATAGTTTCTATTTGCGTGCTAAAGGCATTGCAATGCAATAGGATCATCCTGGAAAATTCTATTTTATTGACATTTGCGACTAATTTTGTGGTGAACTATCTTCCTTTCCTAGGTAAGGGGGAAAAATCCTTCTGGAGTGCTATAGCCATTGGAATGGAGTAGAATTTGGCTGGAGGACTCAATTTTGTTGACATTTCTGAATAATATCTTGGAGGGCTAGCTATCTTGCATAACTAAGGACGAAAGATTCTATTGGCGTGCA
>NW_016935485.1:0-236 GCF_001483705.2 Eufriesea mexicana
TTGGCGTGCTATAACCATTGAAATGCTATAGAATCTTCCTCCAAAATTCAATTTTATTGACATATTCGATTAATATCGTTGTGTGGTAACTTTCGTGTATAAATAAGGAGGAAAGATACTATTGCCGTGCTATAGCCATTAAAATGGTTTTGAATCTGCCTCGAAAATGCAACCTTATTGACATTTTCGACTAATATCGTGGTGAGGTAACTTTTCTGCATAAATACAGAGGAAAG
>NW_016935486.1:0-4336 GCF_001483705.2 Eufriesea mexicana
GCCAGTAATGGCGGTCTCAGCACGTTATGCTGAGATATACTATGTATGCCACGTTTGGGTAGGTTAGTTTAAGCCATTATATGTAAGGGCATCTTCGACTTATGTGCTATGCACTGAAATGCGGTGGATTCCTACGCTCTACTGTGCTCTAGTATACTACTTGGCTTTGTGGAGGCCTGTAAAGTGGTTGCAGGACGTTATGATGAGAAAGGTTACGTTTGGTTGTGTTACGGCAGGCTGCGTTGGGATAGGTTGTCTTTGACCTTTGTGCCATACACTGCAATGCCGCGCCCCAATATTTTCTGCTCGTCTCATGGGAGGCCCGCAATAGTGGTTTCGGCACGATAGGTCGAGCTATGTTCCGTTTGGTTAGGTTAGGTTCGGATAAGCTCGGAACAGGTTATCTTCGACTTTCGTGCTATACACTGTTGTTCGTTGGATTTCTGCGCTCTACTGTGTCCTACTATATTTTGCTTGGCCCACAGAGTGTCAGAAATGTTGTTCCAGGCACTTCGGTTGCGTTAGGCTGCCGTTGATTAGGTTACGTTAACGTGGGTTGGGTTCGGACAGTTATAGCTATTGTGCTGTACACTGCGTTCCAATGGATTTCGGTGCTCTACCCTCCTCTAATATCTCCGGCTCCACTCTGGCTAGGCCAGCAATTGTGGTTGCGGCACGTTACATTGAGACATGCTACGTTCGTTTGGATTAGGTTATGCGTGGTTACGTTAGAGTAACTTCGACTTTAGCGCTGTACATTGCTATTGTGTGGATTTCTGCACTATACGTTGCTCTCCAATACTCTGCTCGACTCTGGGGTTAAGAGCTATAGTGGCCGTGACACGTTAGGTTGAGCTATGTTACTCTTGGTTTTGACAGGTTATGCTATGCTCAGTCAGGATAGCTCCGTCTTTCGTGTTATACACTGTTATTCTGTGGATTCTTGTGGTCTACTGTGCTCTACTATATTCTGCTTGGCTGTGGCTGTGCCAGCAGCAGTGGTCGCGGCACGTCATGTTGTGTTATGCTACGTTTGGTTATGTTATGTTAGGCCATGTTAGGTTGGAATATCCTCGACTTTTGCGCTACGCACTGATATTCGTTGTATCACTGGGGTCTATTTTGCCCTACTATACTCTGCTCGACTCCGGGGGGCGAGCAATGGCGGCAGTGGTACGTTAGATTAAGTTATCCTACGATTGGTTATGTTCGGTTAGGCAATCTATGGTTAGGATAGCTCTGACTCTCGTGCTATACACTGATACGCGGTGTATTTATTTGATCTACTGCGCCCTCTGACATTCTCGTTGTCTCTGTCAAGCCCAGGGGCAGTGTTCGCGGATCGTTACATTGAGGCATGCTACGTATGATAAGGTTACCATAGGTCACTTTAGATTAGGATGGCTACGGATTTTGTGCTTTTAACTGCAATGCGGTTGATTTCTGCGCTCTAGTGTGCGACAGTACATTCTGCTTGTCTGTGTGGAGGCCAACAATAGTGGTCTCGTCATGTTCGGTTTATTTAGGTCACGTTTGTATGTGATTCGTCTGGCTATCTTAGGATATGTAACTTTGACTTTTGCGCCATACGCTGCTGTGTGTGGATTCCTGCGCTCTAATGTGCTCTAACATTGTCTGCTTGGCTCTGGAGAGGACAGCAATGTTGGTCCCGTCACGTTATGCTGAGTTATGCTACGTTTGGTTAGGTTAGTTTGGGACATGTTAGGTCAGGGTAGGTTTGACTTTTGTGCTGTACTCTGCATTGCGGTGGATTTCTGCGCTATGCTGCGCTCTGTCATATCCTGCTTGGCCCTGCGGGGGGCAGCGATAATGGTCTCGGCACGTTAGGCTGAGATATGCTACGTACTGTTGTGTTACGTTTGGGGAGGTTCGGATTGGGTAGTATAGTCTCTTGTGCTATATACTGCTATCCACGGATTTCCGCGCTCTACTGTGTCTAACATTCTCTGCTTGGATCTGGCGAGGCCAGGAATAGTAGTCTCGGCGGGTTAGTTTGTGATAGGTTACGTTTGGTTAGGTTAGGTTGGGTTTAGCTCTGTCAAGTTAACTTAGACTTACGTGCTATACACCACTATTCGGTTCGTTTGTGTGATCTACTGCGCTCTATTATATTCTGCTTGGCACGGTGGAGGCCGGAAGCAGTTGTCGCGACACGATATGTTGAGTTATGATGCGTTTGCTTGGGTTAGGCTAGGTCAGGTTAGTTTAGGGTATCTTCGACTTTTGTGATATTCACTACATTGCGGCGGACTTTTGGGCTCTGTGCTCCAATATCTCCTGCTTAGCTCTTGGGAAACCAGCTATGGTGGTCTCTGCGCGTTAGGTCGAGATGCGATATGTTTGGTTACGTTAGGTTATGTTAACCTCTGCGGGTTTTCTCACATTTTCGAGCTATACTCTCCTATTGGGAGGATTTCAGCGCTCTACTGTACTCTACTATATTCTGCTTGGCCTTAAGAATGCCAGAAATACTGGTATTGCCACGTTAGTTTGAGTTATGTTACGTTCCGTTATGTTAGGTGAGGTTAAGTTCGGTGAGCGTAGCATTGACTTTCGTGCTGTTGACTGTTGGTCGGTGGATATCTGCTCTGGACTGTGTTCTACTATATTCTGCTTTGTCCTGGGGGGATGGCAATAGTGGTCACTGCACTTAAGTTCAATTAGGCTACGGTTGGTTAGGTTAGGTTAGGTTAGGTTAAGTTCGCGTCACTTCGTCTTTTCTGCTGTACACTGGTGTTCGGTTGATTCCTGCGCACTCCATTGCACGACAGTACTCTGCTCGACACCGGGGCTGAGAGCAATGAATTTCGGGGCACGGTGGGTTGAGTTTGGTTACGTTTGGTTAGGCTAGGTTAGGTTCTGATTGGTTACTATAGTTTTGACTTTCGTACTATACACTGATATTCTGTGACCTTCTGTGGTCCGCCGTTCTCTACTATTTTCTGCTTTGCTATGGGGAGGTAAGGAGCAGTGTTCGGGGCACGTTATGTGCAGCGGTGCTACTTTCGGTTAGGTTAAGTTAGGTCAGGTTACGCAAGGATACGTACGGCTTATTTGCTCTTCACTGCAACACGATGGATTTCTGCGCTCGACTGTGATCTAGTGCCTTCTGCTTATCTCTGTGGAGGCCAGCAATATTGGTCTTGTCTTGTTAGGTTGAGTTAGGTTTCGTTTCTTCTGGTAAAGTTAGGAACGTTTGGTCAGGATATCTTTTACTGTTGTGCTATACACTGCTACACGTTGGATTTCTGCGCTCTACGTCGCTCCACCACACTCAGCTCGACTCTGGGGAGCGAGCAGTGGTTGTCGTGGCACGTTACTTTGTGCTAGGTTCCGTTACGTATGATTAGGTTTTTCTAAATTTGGTTAGGATAGCTTTGACTTTGGTACTATAGACTGTTATGTGGTGGACACCTGTGATCTCCTGTGCTCTACTACATTGTGCTTGGAGTTGGGGTGCTTGGCTCAGTGGTCGCCAGTAGCCGTGGTCGCGGCTCATTATGTTGAGATGTGTTACGATTTATTAGGATACGTTAGGTCGGGTATGGATCGCATAACTTCGACTTTATATCCATACACTGCAATGTGGTGTATTTCTGCGTTCTACTGTGCTCTAGTGTAATCTACTTGGTTCTTGGGAAGACAGCAGTATTGGTCTCGGCACGCTAGATTGAGTTTGGCTACGTTCACTTATGTTACGCTTGGTCCGGTTGGGACATAATAGCCTTGTCTTTTGCGCTATACACTGCTATTCGGCGGATTCCTGTGCCCTGCTGTGCTCTAGTATCGTCTGCTTGGCTATGGAGATGCCAGCATTATTATTCTAGGCATACTAGAGCGCAGTAGGGCGCAGAAATCCACCGAAAAGCGGAGTATAGCACAAAAGCCAAAGCAACCATCTCCTAACATATCCGAACGTAACATAACCGAACGTAACAGAACTAAAGCCAACGTGTCAAGGGCAATACTGCTGGCCTCCAAATATCCGAGTGGAACATATTAGAGAAGAATAGAGCACAGAAATACATGGAAGCGCAGTGTAAAGCAGAAAAGTCAAAGCTATCCTAACCAAACCTGACCTAACCTAGCCAAGCTAAATGTAATCTGACCAAACCTAACGTGCAGAAGCCGCCACTGCTAGCTTGCCCAGAGCCAAGAAGAACATATTAGATGAGCGTGAATCGCAGATGTCCATAGAATGGCAATGACCAGCAGAAAAGTTAAAGGTATCCTAACCTAACCCAGACAAACGCATCTCAACCAAACGCAACCTAACTCAACCTAACCCGCCCAGACTGATATGCAGGCCTCCGCC